>NW_008710478.1:798080-800307 GCF_000327385.1 Lottia gigantea
CCTCATGGGAAAGTACATACTGATATCTAATTTGACTGATATATTATATAGAGATAATCAGCTCTGAGATGCATAAAATTATAATGCTTCTTAATTGATGGAACTTATTCTGCATGCACTTTTACATGATCAGACATGACTGGTAAACATAGTTAAATTAACATCCCTCATTGTACAGTAGGTCTTCATATTGATATCAAAAATGACTAGCAAATAATGTGAAAACTAACTTCATATAAAAAAAAGTATGTATTGCTAGAAATAATTCGGAATGCACTATACATGATCAGACATGACTGGTAAACAAAGTTTAATCAACATCCCTCATTGTAAATAGGTCTTCATATTGATATCAAAAGTGACTAGCAAATAGCGTGAAAACTTAGTTCATATAAAAAGTATTGCTAGAAATAATTTGGAATGCACTATTCATGATCAAACATGACTGGTAAACAAAGTCAAATTAACATCCCTGATTAGAAAGTACATATTGATAAAAACAGATCAATCAATGAGGATTCAGATAATACCGGTCATCTGTTTGTCTTAATCCTTCCACCAGAAACATAGTTCCTAATTACACGCTACAAAGCCTGGACTAATCCACATCGCATGTTGAAACATTGTGAAGCAGTCTGCTGATTGTCACGCTATCATCAGAGATAAGCCAAGATGCTGGAAGATCTTGTTTACATAGCAACAATTCGCGTTGATCAGATCCTTTAATGAGTTCTATTGTCCTTGAGGTAAAAAATCTAATCAAGATTAAGCTTCATTTTTTCTTAAAAAAATGTTAAAATGATATTAGTTGTACATTATTAGTCAAGGTGATTTGAGACATTTATAAAGAATATTGTTTTTGACTTGAGGCTCTGACAAAAAGAAGTAAATTTTATATCTAAAACATGTGTCAGCAGCATAAAAAAAGCTCTTATCAATTTTAATCAAAATGACTATTTTTAAGCAACGAGGAAAATTATTCAAAAACAGATTCCACAACTTAATAATAATACTTAAACAATACTTCATCAATTCAACATAAACAACAAAGTCAAGACAGGATATTCTCACCCTTTTTAAACATCAGGCCCTGTATTCTCGAAATGATCTTAGTGCTAGGATGTCCTTGGTTCTTATCTTCTAACATTGATCCTAGGACATCCTAGCACTAAGATCGTTTCCTTTATAAATGCTTCATAAACAACAAAGGTGGGTATTCTCACCTTTTATTAAACGCCTAGACCCTGTTTCTCTAAATATCTTAACTTTAACAAACTTAAATGAACGATTTTATAACATCAAAAATAAACAAGTTTAGTTGTACAAATTTTCGAGAAACAAGGTTCTGGTGTGGGTTTATCAACGCATATCTCATTTGAAGCATTCACACAGCTAAAATATTTGTCTGGTATTTCTTCAGCTCATTTGTAAAAAGAATTACTGCCTCAATGGCTGTCAGACAATATATAAAAAACATGGAAATATTTTTAAAACTTAACTACAGACAATGATGTCAGATTCTGAATTAAAATAGAAACATTGTTCTAATTAGTCGCCATGTTGGAACATTGAAACAAGATTTTCTTAAAGGAACACAATCTTCTAATAATTTGTCATGTCATCTGATAGAACTTCACTTCATCTTTCACAGCCGAAAAAAGCCGACATCAAGCATCTGGGATCTGTTTCCCAAAATCTCTGCAAAGATATTAAGGAAATTTTGTACTCTGATTTGGTGGATAAAACTCTAAATTCTAAAGTGAATATCGCAAAAGCTGCTGATATCTTAGGACCTTTGCGATGGTCATGTTATAAAATTCTTAGTTAAGTGAAATTGCGAGACCCACAGATGTCTGATGGTAAACTGGAATGGTGCTAATCATTGGCGTCAGTGTCCCTGATACACATAAAGCATTAAGAAAATAGAGAAATCTTCTAAAGTGAATAACGCAAAAGCTGCTAATATCTACCTTTGACATCATAAAACACATACCTTTTGTAGAATTGCTATACCCACAGATGTCTGACAGAAAATTGGAATGGCACTAAAAATTGGCATCAGTGTCCCTGATACAAATAAAGAATTAAGAAAAAGAATTCCTTTAAGATAATACTAGACATGTACAGATTGTAACATAATAAAATATGGAAGATGAAAAGACTAAAACAGCAGCATTGTTTAAGGCTATATTTAATTCTTAACAGGACATCAACCCACTCTAATAGT
>NW_008710478.1:800357-803316 GCF_000327385.1 Lottia gigantea
AGAATCTTTCAATTCAGGTGATCAAAGATAGCTGCATNTAATAGAAATTCACTGTTGATTTCTAGAAGGCAAATCCACAAAACGGACACAGCAAAGTCTAGATCATTAAAACAAAGACCTTACAGGCAAAATGTAGATAATCCAAAATGTTATAGATTGTTTAAACATTAGAAATCTTTCATAATTCTACTTATTTTAAAGATGGCACTGTATATTAGAATCCAAAAAAATATTGACTTGATATAAATCCACAAAATAAAGATCACAAAGTCTAAAGCAATACGTTAAAAACTGTTTCAAGGTATGAAATCTTTCATTTCTTCTATGATATGAAAGACAATGGTAACCTTGAAGTAAGACAGCAATATGTATTAAAGTCTAATGACCATATCATAATGATATTGATCTATAGCTCTCTAGGGAGTTCACATTGTTCTTTAATCATACCATATCATATAGGCAGTAATCAGCATCTGGTTCTATATAAACTATACATATATCATTAGCTTCATGGACTCTCTGAAAAGTTGTATGGCTTTCAGTGTTTTTGATCTGGTGTTGTTCTTTGATCTTGCCCTATGCATCCAAGATATATTGATATTGAAAAATGGTCAATTCAAGTTTATTTAAACTGTGACAAAATACAACAGATATGCTGATCCTTGACAATTTAAAAATCAAATGCTAAACTAAATCAGAAATAAGTGGAAAGCTTCAATCACAATGCACTCGATCTCTACCACAATAAAATGATGATGTTGCCAAGGAAAATTTGCCTCACGACACTGCCGGTCTTAAAGAAGAGACACAAAATTTTGTTTCATTTTTCAAATTTAGATCCAAACATCCTTAAAAAGAACCAGGAAATACCTATATCAGAAAGAGTTGAAGAGAGCAGTAATACTAGATCTGGAGTAATCGCTACTGACCCTCCAATACTGAGATACTGAATTGAACCCTGTTCTGCAGTTATCGAAGTTGTCTTCAACAAAATAATTGTTGAGACATTAAACACCATTTCAATTTTCTTCATTTTCCAAATTTAGACTCAAATTATCTCTAATAAAAACCAGAAATGGGCAATAATAGGTGGAAGAGAAAGCACGAAATTAACTCCAGTGATGGTGACAATTGACCATACAATATTACTACCTGTAATACCAATATCAGTCTTCAACAGAATAATTGTTGGGACATAAGTAAACTAAGAACTAACGATAGGCATTAAACCCCATTTTAGTATTCTTCAAATTTAGGCTAAGAAACAGTGGAAGAGAAAGCAGGAATACTAACTCCAGTGTTAGTGACTATTGACTATACAATATTAATACTAAAGCTATCAGAAATAATTTAATTGTGGGGATATCATTTCAGTTTATTTTCAAAATTAGGCCCAAAAATCTTTAGAAAGAACCATAAATACTAAGAAACAGTGGAAGAAAAAAGCAGGAATTCTAGTTCTAGATTCTAGTTAGTGACTATTGAGTATTCTGTATTTACTAAAGCTATCAGAAATACCAATATTGGTCTTCAATAGTCTTGATAATATAATTCTCTATAATTAATAACAGTACTGTCAACAATCTTCTATGTCTAATCGTAACATAGCCTTTAAATATTGTCATAGAAATACCATTAAAGAATCTTATTACATTATAATAGAAGAATGAAGAAATATTTTAACTCAACAATACAAGATCATAGGGTTTATGTAAATCAGGCATAGGAATATCTCTGGGTTTTTTTAACAGATTTTGGAATTAAAATCTAATCGGACTCGGTTTAATAAACACCCTTAGATTTCAATATGACATGTATACATGAGAACTGACCAAAGGTTTTTTTTTCAAATCAGGCGTAAATATATCTTTTGATTTTTTAACCTGATTGTATCAGTGATAGGCTGCAGGTTAAAACAGATTTTGGAATTCAATCAAATCAGACTCACAAATTACAGTTCAATAAACACCCTTAATCATTAACATTTTGATCACATATATAACAAACTATTTGAAGCTTTGGTCAGACATGACTGGTAAACAAGGTCAAATTACCATCCCTCATGGGAAAGTACATACTGATATCTAATTTGACTGATATATTATATAGAGATAATCAGCTCTGAGATGCATAAAATTATAATGCTTCTTAATTGATGGAACTTATTCTGCATGCACTTTTACATGATCAGACATGACTGGTAAACATAGTTAAATTAACATCCCTCATTGTAAAGTAGGTCTTCATATTGATATCAAAAATGACTAGCAAATAATGTGAAAACTAACTTCATATAAAAAGTATTGCTAGAAATAATTTGGAATGCACTATTCATGATCAAACATGACTGGTAAACAAAGTCAAATTAACATCCCTGATTAGAAAGTACATATTGATAAAAACAGATCAATCAATGAGGATTCAGATAATACCGGACATCTGTTTGTCTTAATCCTTCCACCAGAAACATAGTTCCTAATTACACGCTACGAAGCCTGGACTAATCCACATCGCATGTTGAAACATTGTGAATCAGTCTGCTGATTGTCACGCTATCATCAGAGATAAGCCAAGATGCTGGAAGATCTTGTTTACATAGCAACAATTCGCGTTGATCAGATCCTTTAATGAGTTCTATTGTCCTTGAGGTAAAAAATCTAATCAAGATTAAGCTTCATTTTTCTTAAAAAATGTTAAAATGATATTAGTTGTACATTATTAGTCAAGGTGATATGAGACATTTATAAAGAATATTGTTTTTGACTTGAGGCTCTGACAAAAAGAAGTAAATTTTATATCTAAAACATGTGTCAGCAGCATAAAAAAAGCTCTTATCAATTTTAATCAAAATGACTATTTTTAAGCAACGAGGAAACTTATTCAAAAACAGATTCCACAACTTAATAATAATACTTAAACAATACTTCATCAATTCAACATAAACAACAAAGTCAAGACA
>NW_008710478.1:803627-812053 GCF_000327385.1 Lottia gigantea
TCCACAGCTAAATATTTGTCTGGTATTTCTTCAGCTCATTTGTAAAAAGAATTACTGCCTCAATGGCTGTCAGACAATATATAAAAAACATGGAAATATTTTTAAAACTTAACTACAGACAATGATGTCAGATTCTGAATTAAAATAGAAACATTGTTCTAATTAGTCGCCATGTTGGAACATTGAAACAAGATTTTCTTAAAGGAACACAATCTTCTAATAATCTGATAGAATTTCACTTCATCTTTCACAGCCGAAAAAAGCATCTGAGGTCTGTTTCCCAAAATCTCTGTAAAGATAACAGAGATATTAAGGAAATTTTGTACTCTGATTTGGTGGATAAAACTCTAAATTTAAAATTTGATTATAGTGACTGACCAATCCGATAACTGGAATACTAAAATCATCTTGAGCTAAGTTTTAATGAAACATGCCATCTTCTAAAGTGAATATCGCAAAAGCTGCTGATATCTTAGGACCTTTGCGATGGTCATGTTATAAAATTTTTAGTTAACTAGAATTGCAAGACCCACAGATGTCTGATGGTAAACTGGAATGGTGCTAATCATTGGCGTCAGTGTCCCTGATACACATAAAGCATTAAGAAAATAGAGAAATCTTCTAAAGTGAATAACGCAAAAGCTGCTAATATCTACCTTTGACATCATAAAACACATACCATTTGTAGAATTGCTATACCCACAGATGTCTGACTGAAAATTGGAATGGCACTAAAAATTGGCATCAGTGTCCCTGATACACATAAAGAATTAAGAAAAAGAATTCCTTTAATAATACTAGACATGTACAGATTGTAACATAATAAAATATGGAAGATGAAAAGACTAAAACAGCAGCATTGTTTAAGGCTATATTTAATTCTTAACAGGACATCAACCCACTCTAATAGTAGACCATTTAAATAATGGTTTGTAATTTTAAAAAATTGCTGTGACAATACAAATGTTGTGGATATAAAATCCATAGTAAGGATAAGTGGTTTTGAAATGGATGTTGATTTGGCAACTGTAAAAGATACAATATTGTAATACAAATTTTGGGGATGTTTAGTGTTATGATCAGATCTGCCTTATTTAGACCTTATACCAACGAAAATTCAATATTTTGTTTCAATAGAGATTTTCGACTCCAATGAAATATTTTCAGCCAGACCTAAACCTTTCATGAACCTTCCAAATCATGCAATTTTTCTTTCAAATTTACAAAATATATTCTAAGATATATTCTAAGATATATTCTAAGGTGATTATTTGTTTTGATCAAATTGTTTTAAGCCTTGCATAATATTATCATTCCTCAATTTTTAATAATCTCTTCAAAAACTTGCATTTCATCTGGTCAATCAGAGTGGATTTTTGTTCAAATCAAATTATGAACAGTCTTGTAGAATAACGCCGCAAGTTGTGGAACAATTCTAGACATACAGATACAATCTTCATTATTTTTATGACAGAAAAAACAAGTTAAAATGAATGTGGGCAAAGTGATGATTTTCTTTTGAACGGTGACCAATCACTAAGTGAAGCTGAGTTTATTTCGCCCACTTGTCTTGAGACCTTTGTGCATTAAAGAACTCTATTCAAAGTATTCATTTTTTGCATATGTATGTTATGGACAGAGAAGCTGAAATAACCTTTTGTACGCTAAATTATTAAATATCTCATTATCCTTGAATATCACTAACTGTGTTTAAACTAGTCCGGGGCAATCAGTACAATTCTAACGAAATACTATCACACCAATATGCTACAACACCACAGAACTATTGCCAAAATATCACAAGACTTGCACAACATGTGCAGACAATATAAAACAACTGCCAAATAATTTTTCTAAATAAACAAACAGAGGAATCACAGACCACTGAGTTTACCATTCCTCATTAACATTCTTTCCTCAACCACTTGTTACTGTGAATATTTCTGGTGATTTGGTAAAATAGAATTCATTAGAACAGAATTTTATTTACTAATAAAAATAAATCACCAAATAGAAGTTTCCCTTCAAATCTCACTGTCCTTATTCCACTCAAAAATGTCTACACTGTAAAAGAACAATACTTGTCCTGTACAAGGAACAAATGTCTTTTATTACTTTCAGAGTACTAGGAATTACATAGGTCTGTGTTACATCACACACAATGTTTCATATCTTATTATTCAAGACTAATTGGTCCAGGTTTTAGAAAGTACAGTGAACTCTGTGATATCCGACATTCTGCGTAATCTGGTCCCAATTGATTTCCTTCTTATTTCAGTATAAAAATCTCTGAGTACTCTGACACTGTGCATTACGAATTATGACACTAATCAGTGGTCCCGAAACTAAATTATCTATCATCTAGATGTTAACCAGAAAAAAGTCCATAGTCCATAATTGCACAGTTTTTGAATTTACCCTTCTAATACAAAAGTGGCAAGATAATTTAAAATCCAAACTCACTTTCTTCAAAACCAGTTGTAAACCAGAGAATTGTCAACAGTTGCACTGATATCCTAGAATAATACTTCCTTTAGTTTTAAATATATTCCTTTAAAATCCTTTTGAGACACAAATGAACGAGATAAATCTACTCTAACTTATAATAGTAAAACAGAAGTTAGAAATAATTCTAATCCAGTTTCTCACTATCTTTATATCTAACACTTATTACACTCTATTATGAAAAGGAAGTGGTGAATTTGAAATGAAGGTAAAAATTAGAAGTTGGCTAAATGACAAATTACTTGTAAAAATAAACCACTGTTTCCCTTCTCATTAAAGGAATACTACCTTTAAGAATGAACATAAAATTCAAATATTTACTCTTATTGGCCAAGATTGAGAATATTAATTTTATGCCCTTTCTAAGAGGCACTGCTCCTTTAAAGAAACTTGCAGATTATTCAACTATAAAAATTTATAACTTTTCAAACACATTCATTGAAACTTAATAAAAATTGTAAGAATATAACGTTAAATTTTCTATTACGATATGTCAACATGCCAAATTACTTTACTTTTTCTTTCAATGTCAGTAAAACCATCGTTAAAATTACCACAAACTTTACTTAATTACCTAATTACCAGACAAATTGTTCTGATAAACACTAATCCAGCTGGAGAAAGAATTTACTCAGTAGGAAGTCACACCTGTTAATTACAATTTACCTGTGGAATTGACCTAGTTTAATATTCTCAGTGTTACAGGATCCTATTTTTAAGATATATTGAAGTCACTGTGGAAACCATTTTATGAGAAAAAATTTTCATAAGCATATAAAAACAATATACTGTGCTCAACAGAGAATATCAGCATGGAATCATCAACATCTATAAGCACTTTGAAAGTCAACAGTTAACATCTTTAAGCACTTCGAAAGTCAACATCTTTAAGCACTCCGAAAGTCAACATCTTTAAGCACTCCGAAAGTCAACATCTATAAGCACTTCGAAAGTCAACATCTTTAAGCACTCCGAAAGTCAACATCTATAAGCACTTTGAAAGTCAACAGTTAACATCTTTAAGTACTTCGAAAGTCAACATCTATAAGCACTCCGAAAGTCAACATCTATAAGCACTTTGAAAGTCAACAGTTAACATCTTTAAGTACTTCGAAAGTCAACATCTATAAGCACTCCGAAAGTCAACATCTATAAGCACTTCGAAAGTCAACATCAATAAGCACTTCGAAAGTCAACAGTCAACATCTATAAGCACTTCGAAAGTCAACATCAATAAGCACTTCGAAAGTCAACAGTCAACATCTTAAGCACTTTGAAAGTCAACATCTTTAAGCACTTTGAAAGTCAACATCTATAAGCAGACACTAGTACAATGAACTATACCAATAAATGCGTAAAATTTTTTCAAGAATACCATCTGCAAACCAAAAACCATCTAGAATACAACTGGATTGATAAAAGAAATATAACTTTACCAATCATAATAACAGATCAAACCTGACTGGTTTAATAAACTAAAACATTAAAACCTTCAATAAACCTCACCATATAACTTTTAAAACAGAACATCAGTAATTACTTCTAAATCCCAACAGTAGTTTGTGTTGTTTAAATTCTTCTGAAGTAATGTTAAAAATCAATAACCTACATGCTAGAGACAACAATATCTTGAAATATAGGTGTATGGTTTTTAAATCTGTCAGTAAAAAGCAAAAAAAAAAAGAACATTTAACTGGACATTCATAGAAAGATAGAATTCAACTTAAAATTTTCTCAGTTTCCATTAAAAGATCTAAAACTTTGGCCAATATTCCAATTTGTTCCACGGAAATAATTAATAATTTTTTAAGTGCTCATTTTTACTGAATCAAAATTTTTATTTCTTCGATAAAAATATATAAACCAAGTACTATGAACCGCAAAACAACACGGAATCCAAAACAACATTCAGCTAATGAACTTTTCACATCAGGAAGTATATCAATAATAAGTGAGTATGTGTTTCATAATGAAAAGTGGTATCAGGTGTCTTGAAGAGTAAGCATACCCTGCCTTGCACCTTCAATTAAACAGCAATAAATTAACCACTTATCTTAAATTGTTTAGTAGATTATCAAAAAAACCATCCAACCTGTTACATTTCTCTTCTGTCAATATCAAATTCGTCTAAACCTTTTTACTCTCATAAAAATATTTCAAAACTTATCCTCTTCACATATTAATTCTTCAATTGACAAACTTTCCCCAACTCTGCTTCCAAATAATTGACAATTAGTAAAATTTCTAATTACTAATATATCACCTTCCTAAATTTGTTTTCACTTCTCCAATTTTTTCTTCCAAATAATTGCTCATAATAAACTGAATCATTACTTTTATAGGTGGCACAATTCCCCCTGCTACTGCATTTTTGCCTTTGAAAAATTTCTTTTTTTGGAAATTTATTTCCTTATATTTGGACAATTCCTTTAAAAAAAACAATAAATAAAATCACTAAAATAACACCTTTTTCTGCTGAAAATTTTTCTGCTACTCTAATGTTTGCTTCCAAGTAATCAAAATTTAGTCAGTTTTTAACTTTGAAAAAACTTCACCACCTTTCTTCTGAAATATTTTACTCCAAATGTTGGTTCTAAACAATTATTATCAAGTGAATTGCAGTTCCTTTAAAAATCTACTGACTAAAATAGAACCATCCTGCAGTTCCAGCTTTATTTCCGAATAAACAATATCCAGATTATCTACGGAAATTAAAACAAAATAAGTCGATTCAATCTATCATGAACCTTCCAACCTGTTAGCTTTCCTTGACGTCAGAACCACTAGTGGTAATAAGAAATGCAGAAAAGTGTGCAGATCTGCATCAAGTGAAAATGTCAATAATTTTTTACGAAGATTCTTCAGTAATTATTTCAACACATTGCCAACACGCTGGTTTCAATCTGCCAAAAACATTTACGTTAAAAACACGAACAAATAAAACATTTACTGACATTTCTAGATGATGCAAAAAATATAAAAAGTGTTAAACAAATACACAATTGGTTAAGTAGGAATTTTAGTTGATTGGTTGTTACTGTTAGATAATAATTATAGGTCTGCTTCAAGCTAGAGGTGATATCACAAATTAGGTAAGGTATGTGGGCTCCACTATGGTAAAAACTGTGGCAGGGGTCTCTAGCAAGGCAGGGCAGGGCATGCTCAGCTTTCCAGAACACCTGATACCACTTTGTGACTGGCTTTGTCAATTTAGCATCCCTTTCAGAGAGTCCATATAGTTAATAATGGATTTAAAATTAGTTTAACTATTCAATCTGATTACTATACTTTTTTGTTAAATTTCTATTTTATACAGAGTTAAGTTTAGAGAATAGGTTCCATATGTTTTTAGATAAGAAACTCTGAACAATCTATTCAATCAGTCTAGACTGACCATTGGCAAGAGGAAATTTGGTTGAAAAATCAAAGAGAAGCATCTGGACTACTCTATTAAAGGCTGAGACAAGCATTCTCAATCAACAACAGAAAGAAAGACCATATGTCTTGGCAAAGAAATCTCAAACAATCCATTCTGAAACCACTCTGCAGTTGAGTTTGTCAATATGGCAAACTTTTGGAGTGTCCATATAACTAAAATAAGCCATTTCAAAAAAGAAGAAGCTTTAGCAGAAGAAAGACAGACCATTTACATGTAAGAAAAGAAAGCTTAAACAAGCTTTTCAATAAGTTTGGTTTAACAATTTGCAAGAGGACACTGAGTTGAAAAGTCAAATAGTTTTAACTAGACTTTTACCGTTAAACTCAGTGATACTCGCATCATCAATATACAAGAGAATAAAAAAAAGACCATAAGCCATTCCTTAAGTTTGGTTGGAACATTGACAAGAGGACACTGGATCAAATAGTCATAAAGTTTAACTCGACTTTTGCCGTTTAACACGCTGATCCAAACATCATCAATATAAAACAGACCATAAGAATAGAAGCCGCCAATAAACTTGTCTGACCACATGATCACTGGCCATCAAGACTAAGATAATTAACGAGTTAGATCAATGACCACTTGTCAAACTAACAGTCTATTTGTATCTATTATAGTGGTCAATATGGTTACAATTAAAACAACAATATACATCAATCAACAATAATAGCCAGTAGCTATAGCCATGCAGGACTTTTTTTCAGTACTACACCCTTCTTCATCAGCCGATCAGACAGTAAGATTTAAAACGCTTTTTTAATGCTATCTGTCAAAGCATCCTCATTAGAAATAATGATTTAGCACAACATGAAATAAAATGAAATGAATTCTGCACCATGTGGGCTAATGAAGACTGGCAACGCCATACATGGTGCAATAAGGGAAATTATGCCAGCGCATCAGCCTGCTCTTTTTCGATTTCTAACTGTTGATGGAAATTTAACGTGCACAGACTGTAACACATGGAGTATCAGTTTATTGTCCCATCCAAACCACAAGACGCTTTTTCCATGTCAGCCTCTCTTACCTGTATCACTGACAGGGGGCAGCCAAGTTGAAAAATCCGAAGGTATTATCTCGACCTATGTTGGGATTGAACCCTGGACCTTCAGGTTAATGAGCAAGTGTCCAACTCACTGAGCCACTGCGGCTCCCGATAATTTAACACAATCAGTCATGGAGAACCGTAGCCAAACTTCCAAACTGGAATTGGTAATGTCTAAGATTAAGTGGGAACAATTAAAATCAACAATATACATCAATCAACAATAACTACCAGTAGCTATATATTTATACAGTCACAGAAAACCTTTCTTTAGGGAAGAAGACTGACACCAAACCATCCGGGGCCGATTTCACTGCCATGTCATTTGAGCAGCCAGATCTTATGAATTATCGACAACCAAACCAACAGCACAGAATCATCCAATTTGAACCAATCCAACTACCAACTACTACTAGTATCTAGAAAATATCAGAATCCCCTGGAAGCAAATGTTAACTCTACCAACCAACCAACTTTTTTTTTAGTTATCTTTTTTTACAAAACTTAATTCCTTAACATATACATTAAAGACTGGCTGATTACATGAACAATAAGCCCATTAACTATTGCAGAAGTGGCCCCTGGAAGTTAACTCTTCAAAAAATACACTGAATTGAGAAAACTACAGTCTTCATTAGTCCAAATAGATGCAGAATAGTAAGAAGTAATATATATATCAATCAACAATAATGATTAGTTGCTATATAGTTAGCCATAAAGAGCTTTTTTCCATTCCCATACACCATAGCAACTTTATTTAATTGGAAATGTTTGCACCAAAAAGTTGCAAAAATTAAAGCAATAACGAAATCAATTAAGGAAAAAAAAAGGATGAACGCATAGATAGAGCATATCTAGCCATGGAAAACGTTTTTTCAAAAGCTTACATGATAACATCTTCATTTGATTGATTATCTATCAGGAGAAGTAGCAGCAATTAAAACAATCTAGATCAATTAACATACAAAAAAATTAACAAACAATAGTTAAACAGTGCGCCAATATTTACCTGGTATGTCATCTTCACAATGTCAAGCTATTACAAACTACGTCACATACCTTGACTTAATTAGGCTCTTTTCTTGTTTCATGGAAGTTTGTAAATGCAGCCATTTTATTAGATTGTAGGCTACCAAATACAGCCAATCAGAGATAGTTTATACACCATGACCAATAATATTAACAGTCTTTCTGACGAGGGCTCTGATTGGCTGTATTCGCTTACATACAATCCAATCAAAATTCTGTTAACATAATTCATAATTGCAGTCAAGGTATTAGATACAGATTGTAATAGCTTGACATTATGAAGATAGTAGTATATAGACAATGAATTGTATCAGCTATTTTTCTGGTCATTTTCTAGCCTGACAACTGACCATTAGAAAACAAAGTGGACAAATTGATATGTTTTATCAGTGGACAATATACCAT
>NW_008710478.1:812103-819753 GCF_000327385.1 Lottia gigantea
TACAACAGCCACTGATAGCAGCATCAGGAATATATTACCAATGGTTCTATTCAAGCATCAGATTAGTATTTAGTATTTTAAAGATTAATATCATAGTTCACTATAAAGTGTTTAAGAAGAGTAAGCATGAATTTTTTATTAATACAGACATCTAGAAATGGAACTACAAAAAGCCACTGGTCGATGTATCAGAAATATATTGACATTAATCCTATAAGTAGTCTCAATCATCAGTTATTATCCTTGATTATGTCATTCAGTCTCTCGCAGACTAAAATCAATGTACGTAATCAGTAAATTGCCGTTAATTCTCATATCTCAAATTAGTAATTTACTCTGCCACAGACGTGTTTATTAACCTGATATATACCGTATTGTGCAGTTAGAAAAACTTAAAATCTCAGTTCTTTACCAAATAGATTCATCTGTTAAGGGCAGTGGTGGAGCCAGGTTTAAATCCAAGGGGGGATGTAATTATGATATTGCCCAAATCTTTAACCTAGTTATGAGATTTTTGCCAGAAAAAACTTGCTTTCTGCCCCCCTCCCCATTGGCTCTGGCACTGGTTAAAGTCATGTAGTCTTTCAATCATATTCACATAACTAGCTGAACAAACTCAGTCCTTAATCCAAATTATTCTACTGTTAAAGGTCCTTCAATCATATTCACATAACTAGCTGAACAAACTCAGTCCTTAATCCAAATTATTCTACTGTTAAAGGTCCTTCAATCATATTCACATAACTAGCTGAACAAACTCAGTCCTTAATCCAAATTATTCTACTGTTAAAGGTCCTTCAATCATATTCACATAACTAGCTGAACAAACTCGGTCCTTAATCCAAATTATTCTACTGTTAAAGGTCCTTCAATCATATTCACATAACTAGCTGAACAAACTCAGTCCTTAATCCAAATTATTCTACTGTTAAAGGTCCTTCAATCATATTCACATAACTAGCTGAACAAACTAAGTTCTTAATCCAAATTATTCTACTGTTAAAGGTCCTTCAATCATATTCACATAACTAGCTGAACAAACTCGGTCCTTAATCCAAATTATTCTACTGTTAAAGGTCCTTCAATCATATTCACATAACTAGCTGAACAAACTCGGTCCTTAATCCAAATTATTCTACTGTTAAAGGTCCTTCAATCATATTCACATAACTAGCTGAACAAACTAAGTTCTTAATCAAAATTATTTTACTGTGTAAGTGATATAATGGTCTTTTCAAAAATTAAAAACAAGGTGAAGAAACCAAATCCAAAGTGTCACTTTTCAGATTTCCACATTCATTTTGCCAACAACTAAATACCGGTACAACAAACTGCTGTAACGAGTGAAAGCATCACTAAATTGTGTTCAATAATTGCAGGCATATCTACTGTTAAGTGATATTAATCATTTTTCCAATATAGGATCTCAGATTCATTTATAAAGTAAGCTGCTTACTCACTGAATAAAATCTACAACCAGAAATCTCACTATTATAGACAAAATCTCAACTCATGATGACAATGTGTGTTTCAGATACACAATCCTCATCAGGACAGCTTGTTTTAAAGATAAAGTTTTACTGTCTAAAAAATTTGACTGATAGCGGATCATGAATTAAATGGGTTGGAAAATAGAAGATATAGGACATAATTAATAACTAATGTTAGCCAATAACAATGTTCTGAACAATTCAATGAATTTCCGCACATCTTAAAAGAAAATCTAAGCTTATGTTTTTTAAATACACAAAACAATGAAATCTTTTAATGACACAAATCCATGAATAGATGCAATATTTCTACAACTTGCCATGTCTATTTCTTCTTTTATAAAAGAAGAGTTAATTCTTTGAGTGTATTCTCCATGGAATTACAAACAATATTGTAAAAACTGCTGATTGTGCATATTTCTCGATTCAATCAAACTTCAAAGAAACAATTGTTCTCACAAACAAAAAGGCTAATATTTTGCTATCATAAATAATCTACAAATTCAATACGTTTTTCTATCATATTTTCTTTTTCAACAAAAAGTTTCTTTTTCTTTCTTTAATTATCAATTATCAGATCAACTTTTTTCTATACAACAGATCCATGAATTGATTTTGTTATCTTTTTTTTTCAAAAATTAAATCCTTAACATATACACTAAAGACTGGCTGATTACAAGAACAATAAGCTCATTAACAATTGCAGAAGTGGCCCTTGGAAGTGAACTCTTCAAAAAAAAACACTGAATTGAGAAAACCAAAGCTAGATAGGATTCATTTTAGCAGATCGATGCCTGGAATATTTCAATCAGTCAATGATGAAGGGGCAAGCATGGAAAAATTTAAGTGTCTCTTGACAGTTGGAAATTGAAAAAAAACAGGGTGGGGCTGAAATGGAACATGTGTCTGGTCATTCCAATGAGAAAATAATTCAAGGCCCTTCATGTTACAGGCTATGCTCGTGTATTGTGCCACTATCCTGTAATAATTTACCAGAGCACTCCATTCTCCAATGTTGTGTTACCAGCTTATGTATATAATGGTATCATGTTGTTTCATATCTATCCACAAACTATTTCCAATACAGTTATATAACTTCCTACAAACAGAAACCAATATGTACATAAATTTACAATCCCAGAAGACAAATCATATTCCATGAGAATAATAACAGATTTCAGTACTGTTACAGTTTTTACAGTTATCTTTATCCATAATTTCAAGACATAAAACATATTCATCACAGTAGGACTAACAATGAAAATTTACTTGTAATAAATATACAAAATAAACAAAATGAACTTTGTGGACTCTCTGAAAATATACCAAATAAACAATAAGAGCTATGTGGACTCTCTGAAAATATATCAAATAAACAATATGAACTTTGTGGACTCTCTGAAAGGAATGACAAGTGAAAAGAGTTCTAATGGGGCATCAGGTGTTTAAGAGTTAAGTTAAAAGAGGAAAGAAAATAATTTAGGCGTTATTTTTTCAAATTATATTTTGTCAAAAGTAACAACAAAAAAAACAAACTATAAAGTGAAATCTTATCCAAAATACAACAACATACAACTTGCCGAACTGTCCACATCCAATAAATCAATTTAAACCCTGAAGTCAACTCCTACAAAGTATTTCAACAAATCAATTGGCCTGTTTTATTCTGATAAATAACAATTACTGAACCAGAAATCACCCATTATTTCTAATCTGAGACAGAATTTCTACATTTAGATCCAAATATAACTTAACTGACCCATATAACAAACCTTTAAGCTAAAATCCACTTTAAATTAAAATATTTATGAATCAAAAAATCACCCACAATTTCTAAACTGTGACAGAATTTCTTCATTTCAACGAAATACCAAATCATTATCCTAAAATCTGTTAGAAATATTCACACATTCAGAAATCACTCACTCAAAATTTCTACATTTAGATACTCATAGAAAGAAACTCACTGAAATAATAAATCATTATCCTAAAATCCACTAGAAATATTTACTTTTTCTAAATCTGATATCACCCAAAATTTCTACATTTAGATCCAAATATAACAAAACTCACCAATATAACAAACCATCATCCTAAAATCCACTAGAAATATTTACTTTTTCTAAATCTGATATCACCCACCCAAAATTTCAACATTTAGATACAAATATAACAAAACTGACCCAAACTATAATCCTTAAATTCACTAGAAATATTTACTCTTTCTAAATCAGAAATCACCCACCTAAAATTTCTACATGTAAATCCAAATATAACAAAACTCACCAATATAACAAACCATTATCCTAAAATCCACTAGAAATATTTACTTTTTCTAAATCTGATATCACCCAAAATTTCAACATTTAGATACAAATATAACAAAACTCACCCAAACTATAATCCTTAAATTCACTAGAAATATTGACTCTTTCTAAATCAGAAATCACCCACCTAAAATTTCTACATGTAAATCCAAATATAACAAAACTCACCAATATAACAAACCATTATCCTAAAATCCACTAGAAATATTTACTCTTTCTAAATCAGAAATCACCCACCTAAAATTTCTACATTTAGATCCAAATATAACAAAACTCACCAATATAACAAACCATAATCCTAAAATCCACTAGAAATATTTACTCTTTCTAAATCTGAAATCACCCACCCAAAATTTCTACATGTAAATCCAAATATAACAAAACTCACCAATATAACAAACTATAATCCTAAAATCCACTAGAAATATTTACTCTTTCTAAATCAGAAATCACCCACCTAAAATTTCTACATTTAGATCCAAATATAACAAAACTCACCAATATAACAAACCATAATCCTAAAATCCACTAGAAATATTTACTCTTTCTAAATCTGAAATCACCCACCCAAAATTTCTACATGTAAATCCAAATATAACAAAACTCACCAATATAACAAACCATAATCCTAAAATCAGTTAGAAATATTTAACACTACCACACTTTTGGAATCCGAAATCAATCACAGTTTAAAGCCTACAATTCCACTGACATCAGCAAATTTTATTCCGTGAGACAAATTGCCTCAGTCATAATTGTATTCAGTTAAGATTCTCATATTTTTTGCTTATAATACAAGCAGTGAGAGATTCGGAACGTTCTGACACAATGATAGAGCAAGCTGGAAGAGAGACAGTAGGAATATATACCAGTATTGGAAGTAAAAGCTAGACTTGACTCGTTCCTATATCATTAGATCAATAAACCAGAGTTATTTCTATCTATAGTTATGTTCCTGTTACAATTTCTTCTCTTACTTTAGTTTTTTTACCTTTAAATATATTATTGCATGGCATGGTGGGTCGTGTGAACCCTCTGAAACACTTGATGCCATTGTCCAACTGAAAATGTCTACTCTACCATCAGATTGGTAAAATAGAGTTATTTATTTCTATAAGCAGTAATATTCCTGTTACACTTTCTTCTCTTACTTTAGTTTTTTTACCTTTAAATTTATTACGGGAGCCGCGGTGGCTCAGTGAGTTAGACGCTTGCTCCCTAACCTGAAGGTCCAGGGTTCAAGCCCGGCATAGGTCGAGATAATACCTTTGGATTTTTCAACCCGGTTTCCCCCTGTCAGTGATGCAGGTAAGAGGGGCTGACATGGAAAAAGAGTCTAGTCGTTCGGATGGGACAATAAACCGAGGCCCTGCATGCTACAGACTGTGCACGTTAAAGATCCCTCGACAGTTGGAAATCGAAAAAGAGCAGGCTAATGCCGCTGTCCTGGCAAAATTTCCCTCATTGCACCCTGCATGGCGTTGCCCGTCTTCATTAGCCCACATGGTGCAGAAAAGTAGGACGTAAAACTCCATTCATTTCATTTCATTTTTAAATCTATTACCATGGTATGACATGCTAGCAATCCTGGAACCCTTGATGCCATTGTTTACCTTTTTTCTGAGAATAATAAATATATAGTTATATATATAGTAATGTTACACTTACAATTTCTTTCCTTACATTTCTCTTAGTTCTTTTTTACTTTTTATTTATTATTGCATGGCCTAGTATGCTAGCCCTTGTCAACCTTAGCTCTCCCCGTAAGAACACTTAATACTACTGTGCAACTGAGACTTTCAACTTAGCCATCAGATCAATAGGTAGAGTAATATTTACTGTTTCAGTGTTTAAGTTATTTTCCTTATATGATATAACAAAAAATGGCATGTTAACTCTCCCTGGAGAAAACCTGATGTCAATGAACAACTAATAACAGTTATTTTAAATTCATGTATGTCACAAATAAGAATATCTTCAGAGAAAAAACTTCCTCGTATTCGATATTAAAAACCATATTTTACCCATATTCTATCAGTGACGGAGCCAAAGGGGGGGAAGAAAGGGCATCCGCCCCCCCCTCACAGCCCCGAAGGCATGTTTTTCGGGCAAAAATCTCAAAACTATGTTAGATATTCAGGCAGCATCAGATATTTCACCGTAAACCACTGACCATAGTTCCTTATTAGACCATGCTCCTAATTAAATCAAATCTATTGTCACCTATAGTTATTTTTTACCAGCTTGTAGAAGTTAATAACTAGCAAGATTGTGCTCTGTCAGCTGGTAAAAAGAAAGTATCTAAAAGACTATATCACATTAAAATCATAATACTAATTAAAAAGTTGATTATCTAATCTCATAATGAATGCAATTAATATTTTAACGAATCTATCTATCTATATCTAGAAGGTGCGCTTCATTTACTCCTATCAATTAGTAAAATGCTAAAATGTTTCATTTCTGCTGTCGTCAAGGTTGTTGTTGCCCAAGGAATAGCTCAATAATCTGATATATGCATCTTATTGTAGCTTTAGGTAACGCTAGTAAATCATCCACTTCCCTTTTCCTAAAACATTTTACAATCAATTTTGTTGTGAGAGGGTCATTCCATGTCAACCAACCCAGTTAACCCGACCATTTCAGATTTTGATGAAACTTACCATAAATTGTTGGTTATGATGGGAAACCTTAAATTCCAAATTTCGTCTACCCCCAAACCTATGCATAGATCATTGGAAAGGAAAAATGCCATAGATTTCTTTCTGACATAAGCTTAGGCTTATCTGAATATCAGGGAACAATTATTGTTTTTGATGACGCTTGACCTTGACCTTCACTCTATTGGACACCAGACCTGGGTCAAAATCAGTGATGGTTGGTAACAGTAGGATCAAAATTGGTAATGATCAGGTTAAAATTTCTTTTTTTTTGGTGATTTGACCTGGAATGACCCAAGTATAGTATTTGTCAATGCAAAACTCTATACACTTATGACAAATTCTTATCACATGGTATATTGAGGAGTGTGTACAGATGGAACAATAAACCATAGGAGCTAGAAGCGTGCCCAATAGTCTGGTAGTATGGGTTGATTTTGTTTCAAGTGTATCACTTTAAATACCAATTAAAAAGTTTCTCTGAATGAATGAAGTTTACTTTTTAACGATTGATTGTCTAGAAGGTACGCTACATTTATTTCTATCAATAAGAAAAAATGCTATTTAGCTGCATCTAATGTTTCATCAAAATGTTGTTTTGGATTTCGGGTTTTGTTCTGCAGTTCGAATTGTTAGTGCTTTGTTTATTTATGCTGGTGTGGGCCTGTTAATTAAGATGCTTATTCAATAATCTGTTGGTCACAGGTTTGGATTTTGGCAAAGGTGGAGGCAGGCTTTCCTAAGACCCCCACCCCACATGCCCAGCCCCATGAGAATGCTTCTTGTCAATGAGACAAATGTTTGTTCCTTGGCCACACTCTACTAAAACACTATTTTCTCTTCTGTTTGAAGAGACAAAAAAATGTTGAAATTGAAGACGTAGGACTCCTTATTGATCTGGGCTACCAGAGCACTTCTGATGGTCCAAACACTTGGTGAAGATGTGCCTGTGTAATATTCAATCTTTGCAGCAGTAATGATTGCTATTTAAAGATGAAACAATTAACTCAGATACTAAAAGCTATGCAGGGTGAGGATCCATTGACCATTGGCAAATTATAAGGCTAATGTTGCTGTCTGGACAAAGCAACTCCCATTGCACACTGCATAGTATAGCCAAGCCCTTTTTTGACATTTAGCAGCAGAAAAACTAGGACTAAAAACATCCATTTC
>NW_008710478.1:819803-821249 GCF_000327385.1 Lottia gigantea
CATTGTCTATTGAAATATTAATAACATACAGTTGACAGACAGTCAGGGTTCTGGCAGTATCATTAATATACTATATTTGGTTTATTTATTTTCAGTGGGCTGCTTCACTCATTCATTTTAAGTAAAGTTTGCTCTGATAATTATGGATAATGTTTGGTACAAAATATCCTCAGGTTTCTGAAGGCCGTGAGTTGGATCCTTGCTCATTAACAGGAAGATCCAAACCTGCCGTAACTTGAGCTATATCTTACTATTTTTTAGTCTGGTTTCACCCTGTCATTAATGCAAGTCGAAGGGAATGACATGGGCAAGTGTCTAAATGCTTGATTGAATAAAGGGCAGACACGACCGTCCATGGGCCACGACTGAGGAATGCTGACAGGGACAGGACAAGTAGGACAGGGAGGCAGGATTGTCAAATATAAACAGAAGTACATATATTAGAAAGTGTTTGAACAATGGTCACAATGAAAACAAGCAACTTCACCCTGTCTTTGATGCAAGTTAAAGGGGTTGACACGGGAGTGTGTCCAAATGATTGAACGGGACAACAAATCAAGGCCCCATATGCAACAAACCATGCACACTACATGGCATTGGCCATTTTCATTAGTCTATCAGTATGTAAAACCCCCTTCATTTCATTTCAGAATGATTCAGATTTATGTGAGTAAAATATAGATCAATGAAATAAGATTATGATAAAATCATACAAAAATTACTTGCCTTGTGAACAGCAAGGGTGATGGGCCCACGAAAAATCAACCAAATTCTTTTCACATATGATGATGATGATGATAAATTTATTTTTAAGTTTCTCGGTATTTTTCATCGGACAAATATGTGTCATTCACAATAATTGATTTATATATAAATTAGATTTGACAATAGCAACTTACTGTTGATCAGATTAGCTAGAAAATAGCATGTCAGACCATATTTTAACTCTTTATACTAAAATAGACTCACTTATTCTGTCAAGTTTTACTGATATTCAATCTAGTTTCATGGATTTTATCAAGGACATTCACAGTTTTAAGCTGTTTCAATTCCTGACAAGTTAATCCTTTAAAAGGCATGGCAATTACTGGCTTTACTTTTTTACATCTCATCTATTTGGTTATAATGTTTACTGTGATGCAGGGTTTTTGATTGGACATATGCCAGTCATGTCCAACTTCGTGTCTAACTTGGTGTGAAAATAGCATAAAAAATAAAGGCTTTAACCTTTAAACATCTCATCTATTTGGTTGACTGTAATGCAGGGTTTTCGATTGGAAATTTACCAATCTGATTTGATGTATAATTCAGTTTTCAATAATAACTATATTACAGAATAAGATATTTACCGAATAGGTGCAAGTTGAGGTAGCTTAAATTTAACCGGTCGTGTTCAGACAACTAAAAAAATGGGCTGGTTTGAATGGTTGATAGTTATTCTGCCTT
>NW_008710478.1:821299-923610 GCF_000327385.1 Lottia gigantea
TGAAACATGAAGCACTTTGATGGCCCCTGGTAAGTCCAACTGATGAATATATATAGATACATTTGTTGACCAGGTTTGTCCATTCTAAGCGGTAGTATTCTTTAAAGGATTATTCCACATTGCCTAAACAGATGATATATAAAATTCAAGGGAGTTATAATTCCTACTTTTCTTCAATATATATCCGATGATAGTATTTTGAACTCTTGTGCTAATAAAAAACAGCAATGCAATGTAGCTTGCAAAGAGGAAAAATTCTGCCAGGACTACAGTTCGTACTCTAGATCAAATTGATGAGTTCCATTTCATAGAGTTCCTTCTGCTTTCTCTATCTCAGTGATACAGGTTTGAGGCTCCCACTTGAAATAATGTCTCTAGTCTGTTTATCTATGAGACAATAGAGTCTATTGAATTGATTTCTTCCCTTTTTGCTACAGGCTAAAGAAAAAGAGAAAAGCAACTATATTTTACAAGAATGAAGTCCTGGGTTCACAATTAAAGATCCTGTCTACCAGCTGGTTCTTGGCCAAACGTCATGGAATTTATCTTTCCTGGATTAACTGTACCAATTTACAGCTGGGTCGACTGGAATTATGAATGATGATGACTTATTCAAGGTCTTCACACTTTCACACGCTGACGAAGATTAGAACCCACAGACACCATGTAAGCAAATGATGTCATGTAAAAACCGAACGCTCTAACTTAACAATTCTTTTAAACATATCTTTGAACCTATGCCTGTTGAATGTAGTAACTGGTTTCTTTCCAACCACCCTAATCACTAAATACTACTCTTAATAGCAACCTTGGCTATCTGATAATCCTACTTTACTGTGCCCATGCCTTCTAGTTGCTTGTAAATAGTAACTGGTTTCTTTTCAACCACCATAATCTCTATCCAACTGTGCTGTAGAACCTCACTATACAAACTAAAGATCCTTTGACGTCATTGAAAAATAAAAACAGTAAGCTGATGCAGGTCTAAGAAAAATACCCCTCCCTCAGTGCACAAAGCATGGTGGTTTTGGATGTTAAAGACGATACTTTTATATAGAAGGATAGGCCAAGGTTACAGGAAGAGAACATACAACCTCTATTATAGAAGATAACATATGGTGGTGTTTGTCTCCTTTCCCCAAATCAGCATAAAAATCATTTCATTCCTCATATTGGACCAAACCTTTGATAACTATGATATTTCTCTATTGATTCCATAATACCATTTAATAGAATCAAACAAGCCTTATCTTCTCTAACCCACAATGTTTTATCATGGTAAACTATATTATGGCTATCTGAATTAGAGATTTTACTCAAATATTAACACATGGTACAGAGTGTTTGGTCAATGGCCATAATAAGAGGCAGAGAGGATCTCCCCTTTTTACTTCTGAGAGTTCTTAATCAGTGTCTATTTGGAACTGAGGGATAGATTGAATAAAAGGCAGACACGACCGTCTTTGGGACCATGGTTCAGGCCAAGGCTGAGGAATGCTGACAGGGAGACAGGGTTAGGGCTGGGTATCGATTTCCAAATTGAGATCAATTATCAATCAATTAATCAATTAATAATCGAAATAATTCAATTGAGAAACCCTGTAAATATTAAATTAAAAACATGTCCAAATTCTTAATTTCATGGGTAATTTTTGCATCATAGAAGTGTATCTTACTTTGATCAGTTATGTATAGTTTATTGTGGGTATGTTATTTGCTGAAGGGAACATATGATTACTACTTGTTAACAGATACAGAGGAGAAAATGTTACTGTAACATATAATCCATTATGAAATTAGAAATTCCTGGTGATGATAATCGATTATTTCGATCATTTTACTCAGCCCTAGGCAGGGTTGTTAAATACAAGCAGAAGTAAATATATTACAAAGTGTTTAAACAATGGTCACAAGCAGAGCCAGCAATCTATTTTCTATTTTCTGGTCTATGGCTACAATATCTCTGCTATTGTACTGTTGTTAATCTATGTCCATACCAGTGTGAGGGGTGAGTTGAATAAAGGGCAGAAACATTTCCTGGGAATGTAGATCCAAGTCAGGGCTGAGCAAGAAAGGGGTTTGTTACGTATTAGCAAAAGTGAATGGGTACAGAGTGTTTGGACAATGGTCACAGAAAGAGGCAGAAAGGGTTGGTAGTGTAGTGTAAGGGCTGTGGTGGAATAAAGGGCAGAGCAGACTCATTTTCATATATTACAACAAGTATATGTCGCGTCATTGGCTATGTTAAGAGCCAAAATTGAAATAAATGGAGTTTTACGTCCTACTTTTCTGCACCATATGGGCTAATAAAGACAAAGGGTGCAATGAAGGCATTAGCCTGCTCTTTTTCGATTTGCAACTGTCGAGGGATCTTTATCGTGCACAAAGAAAGAGGGACTGGATGATAGAAGCATGTAAGACGACACCTTTTAACTGGATTGCATCAGATCTTTAAATTACTGTTAAAAACAATTTCATAAAAAATATGACAATCAGTAGAATTCATATCTCATAATGTCTTTCAGTTGACACAAGAGACCTGTAAACCATATCTACTGTTATTGTTCTATCTTACCAATATAACTATTGTATTAAAACTATTCTCAAGAGACTGGTTGATAGAGCAAAACTAGGATTACAATATTATCTTCATACATAGCAATATGATGGCTCATAGAATCTGTAAAAAGTGTAAACTAATATCTACAATGACACAATCTTACTTTTTATTCACTAAAAATGTTTTTGTCAATATCGGGTATAAAGGATACGAGGAATTGAAGACCAGTTATTGCTAGGATGGAAAGTGATTAAATATTTCATCGATATGATTGATATTAAATGACATTGTATACCAATTATTAGGTATGGCATCAGATCAGATGCTGAACCCTTGTATCTGATCACCTCAGAATGGACAGAAACATCTTTTCAATATTTCTTCACCACTATCTCAGAGACCTTGTTTCTCAAAAAAATTTCTATCTATGTCTATTCTCTATCTCAAATTTTAAACTTTCGACAATTTTTAAAAACTGCAGATAGATCTCTAACTAGTTTAAAAATAAGAAAATCTGTGAGATATAGTGTAAAGAAATTATCATGACCTTGATATGAAGGACTTTTTATTTCCCTTGCGTGAACAATTGTTTTAATATATTGATACATACACAAGTACAATATTTCTATACTTAAATGTATATAGAAAAGACATAAATCTGTATCTATATTGAAATGAAGACTGAATGGGTCCCTTGTGACATTTTTAGAACCATAAAAAACAGAGTGGAACATGGATATAGGTAATAAAACACATTGTCTATTGAAATATTAATAACATACAGTTGACAGACAGTCAGGGTTCTGGCAGTATCATTATTATACTATATTTGGTTTATTTATTTTCAGTGGGCTGCTTCACTCATTCATTTTAAGTACAGTTTGTTCTGATAATTATGGATAATGTTTGGTACAAAATATCCAAGATATTCTCCTCAGGTTTCTGAAGGCCGTGAGTTGGATCCTTGCTCATTAACAGGAAGATCCAAACCTGCCGTAACTTGAGCTATATCTTCTTATTTTTTAGTCTGGTTTCACCCTGTCATTAATGCAGGTCAAAGGGGCTGACATGGGAATGTATCTGTCTAATTGCATGATTGAATAAAGGGCAGACACGACTGCCTATGGGCCACGACAGAGGAATGCTGCCAGGGATAGAGCAAGTAGGACAGGGAGGCAGGATTGTCAAATATAAGAAGAAGTAAATATATTTCAAAGAATGGTCACAATGAAAGCAAGCAACTTCACCCTGTCATTGATGCAAGTTAAAGGGGTTGACACGGGAGTGTGTCCAAATGATTGAACGGGACAACAAATCAAGACCCCATAAGCAACAAACCATGCACACTACATGGCATTGGCCATTTTCATTAGTCTATCAGTATGTAAAACTCCTTTCATTTCATTTTAGAATGATTCAGATTTATGTGAGCAAAATATAGATCAATGAAATAAGATTATGATAAAATCATACAAAAATTACTTGCCTTGTGAACAGCAAGGGTGATGGGCCACGAAAAATCATTTAAAATCAACCAAATTCTGTTCACATATGATGATGATGATGATAAATTTATTTTTAAGTTTCTCAGTATTTTTCATCGGACAAATATGTGTCATTCACAATAATTGATTTATATATAAATTAGATTTGACAATAGCAACTTACTGTTGATCAGATTAGCTAGAAAATAGCATGTCAGACCATATTTTAACTCTTTATACTAAAATAGACTCACTTATTCTGTCAAGTTTTACTGATATTCAATCTAGTTTCATGGATTTTATCAACGACATTCACAGTTTTAAGCTGTTTCAATTCCTGACAAGTTAATCCTTTAAAAGGCATGGCAATTACTGGCTTTACTTTTTTACATCTCATCTATTTGGTTATAATGTTTACTGTGATGCAGGGTTTTTGATTGGACATATGCCAGTCATGTCCAACTTCGTGTCTAACTTGGTGTGAAAATAGCATAAAAAATAAAGGCTTTAACCTTTAAACATCTCATCTATTTGGTTGACTGTAATGCAGGGTTTTCGATTGGAAATTTACCAATCTGATTTGATGTATAATTCAGTTTTCAATAATAACTATATTACAGAATTAATAAGATATTTACCGAATAGGTGCAAGTTGAGGTAGCTTAAATTTAACCGGTCGTGTTCAGACAACTAAAAAAATGGGCTGGTTTGAATGGTTGATAGTTATTCTGCCTTAACTTTAGTCATCTGAAGGCACTGTCAGTGATGCATTTTGGTTAAAAACTTAGCATAATTCATAAGAGGTCCATATTTAATTTTTATTATTTTATAATTTATTATATAGTTCTAATGTGTTTCACTTAAGTAAACTTAGTATTTAATATTCATGTCAAATTATTTCAAAATAGCCAAGGAACACTCTTGCATAGATTTTATTTTTACATTTGCTTTTGTAACTTTGAGCTCTTGCACTTAACTCGAGAGTACAGGCAACCCCTATGATATAAAAGATATTGTTTTGATTGGTTCAAATCAACGCACATTTCCAATGTATGTACCCTGATGAAAATTATATATCAGAATCACACTTTTAGCATGATCTCTTTATAACAGCTCAACAATACGTCAATTTAAAAAAAAAAATAGGACTCTTTTTTGTGAATCAAATTACTCCCAGACAACAGAACTTAAAATCAAATTTTAAAATTGATTCCCACTGGGACAATGATAAAAAAGGAGAACATGAAAGTTATCATTCATTTTTTACGAAGTTTGAACAAAATATAGTGTGAATTTTCCATGTTAATTTAATAAAAAGTCTACGAAGTTAGAAAGCTTTTAACAAGTTGACGATACGTATGTATCAGTATGTCGTTATTCAAGGTTTACAACATTTTAATTCGATCGTCGAAAGAATTGATACATCAATGACTGGTATTTTCAACTTCCTACATACATTCTACACATTTCACTTCCCCCAATTCTAACATTAATCCTTTTAATATATTTTTATTTCATTTGCAACCAAGAGGAAATTGAGCGTCTAAAACAAGTTTTGGATTAAAGCCAAGGGCCATATGCTATATAACTGAATGGTTTGTGTCCATAGCCAATTTTACACACTTTATAATGTAGTAATATTGATATGGTGCTGTTTTAATTGACAACTATTTGATTATATGAAGGAATGAGCTAATGATAAATGAACTAATGAGTGAATGAGTGAATGAACTAATGAATGAATGAATGAATGAACTAATGAATGAATGAATGAATGAATGAGGTATATCCATATAATTTTACAAAATATATATAACAATGTTTAGTACTGTTTTAATTGATACTCTTTCCTGTAAATAAATGCTTGTGTACTTGTTTGAACTAATGAATGAATGAATGAACTAATGAATGAACTAATGAATGAACTAATGAATGAATGAATGACTGAGGTATATCCATATAACTTTACACAACATATATAGCAATGTTTGGTACTGTTTTAGTTGAAACTATTTGTGTAATTAAATGCTTGTGTACTTAATGAACTAATGAATGAATGAATGAACTAATGAATGAACTAATGAATGAATGAATCATAAAGGTATATCCATTGCAACAGATATGAATGTGTGAGCAAATGAACTACAAAACTGAATGAATGAACTAAGAAATGAATGAACTAACAAATGGATGAACTAACAAATTAATGAATGAATGCATATATGAATGAATATGTGAATGAACTAATGAATGAATAAAGAAATGAACTAATAAAGAAACTAATGAATAACTAGATGAACTAATGTATGAACTTACAAATGATTACATTAATTAATTCAATGAATAATCAAATGTATGACTTTATGAACAAATGGATGAAAAAATATGACTGTTGACAAAGATGATAAGGAAACACCAAAATCTCAAATAAGACTGCTTCTAAAGAAAACCTGACCAATAAGAAATTTAGGAGAAATCTGATGAATCTTACCTCTTTTTCTTCTTTATTTTGTCTGACTGCTAATTTTATCCGTGATTTAAACTTGGCGATATACGCAGCTTTTTGAAACATTGACATTTTCCCAGCATCCCCACCTACACTTCCTTTCATTGTCAAATCCATCTTCAAAATGTCTGAAGACAGTTTATAGAATCCTTTTCACAGGTAAGATATTATCACAAGACAAATGTTTCCTTATCCATATCCAAAACTAAACGTTGTCAAGTTGTTAAAATCCGTGATGTAGACATTTAACTATGTCTAAGAGCTATTCTGGATCTATCAAGATGCAAATGAATGACGAGGACAGGTGTTTATAGAAAGAGTAAGCACCCTCTACCTGCACTACACCTAGATTTACCTGTACAATCACCACTAAGCTTATGGATCTTAGCGCAATGCATTAACTATATTGTACACATCCAGCGACAATTCATATCATGAAAACAGACAGTCCATTTTATTTTGAAGAAGAATAAATATTAATTGAAATTTTACCAACCAGACTTATATCTCTAATCCTTCTTCAAAATAAAGTTGACTGTTTTTGTGATGATTTGAATTGACCATGAACCAAGTATCTTTACTTTAAAATGAGCAGTCTGATATCAACTGGTAATATTAACCTTTAATTCTAAAACCATTTGTTAAAAACTCATTAATATAAACTCCCACAAAAATTATTTAAATGTTAAGTGTCTGAAGAAATTACCTCAGGTAGACATTTCCTGTCGGCATGTAACAGAGAAAAACCAAATTAAAACTCAGGTAAACCTGGAAATTTTTCTTAAAAAAAAGTTTTTGAATTCAGGTTGAAATTAAACAAATTCGAATTTAATTAGAATGAACTTGAGTTTGCTAATTCAGAAAGTTATATCTCAAGTTAAAACTTATATTCCATTTTCATAACTAGACACAAAACAATAACCAATAAATAGAAAATTAACGATATTATACCATTAAAACTATTGTAATTCCAAACCTGGGTCTTTCTCCATTTCAAAATCTAACAATATTCCAAAATAATCTGGATTTTAAATCAAAAATTGGTCAAAATTTTCAACAATTCCATTTCACCTTTCACATTAGAATTCCAATGTTAAAAATAAATACATAAAGTCAAGTATCAGGTAGAAATCTTATTATATAGTACCAGAACAATCTATTTTATTATAGTTTTTATTTTCAACTTTAAAAAAATAATTACTTCTGTATCAACCAGAACTTTTAATTACTTTTTTAGCATTTTTAATACAAAAAATATTCCCTCATTCATTCTCATATACATTTTTTTTTAGTTTCAAGGAAATAAGTTGAACGAGTTGATGATTTTTGGTGGAAAATGAGATTGTCGAATGAAATATTTCCAAGAAAATAGATTAATGTTTTCAATTCATTGAGAAGAAATTTGACTCCTGACTTTTAGAACATAAATCTCAACTTTTCAACTCAAATTCAATATTTTTATATCTTAAAATTACACATTTACATCAGAAAACTCTATTTCTAATTCAAAATCACCCATTACAAGTTTTATGAGTTAAAAAATTAATTTCCATGTTTCTTTTGTGAAATAAATTCTTTCTTACCGAGATTAAACATTGCTTTTTTTCAAATCAGATTGAAACACATTCAGAGCAAATTTTCGCAGTTTTACTTTCTTCTTTTCTTGATCTAGCAGGCCACCATATCAAAAACTGATCAATTCACAAAATCCCAATTTCCACGAACATTATAAAAGTACAAGACATTGAATTTCACAAAAATAATGAATTCAAATTTTAAACACAATAATTTCTTCTTCTGTAATAAAACTTCTATTCCCACAATGAAGTTTTTCTCTAATGTTATGCCAATAGTAAGGTAATCCAAACAAAACAATGATAAAACTATCCTTCAACCGGTATCAGGGTAATATTGAGTGAAAAACGTGGTATATCATTGTGGTATATAAGAAAGCAGTTGCCCACAGGGCCATTATCAATATAAAAGCATGGTATATGAGAAAGCACTGAATTAAAGGTATTAAATGAAATATCAGGGCCAATATTGAGGTAAAGTGTGGTATATGAGAGCACCTGCCCCCCAGGTATCTATCTTATCAACTAGAACCAGGTAGATATTTAAAACAATGTGAAACTATGTGTGATATTTTAAACACACACCTGGCCACCATGTTTGATAATAGTCCAGTCTTTAGTCTGACACTTTCTGGGAGTAAAGGCACACTAAGTGTTTTAGGTGATTGGGAGTGAGAGCTGACACTAGGCTGAGCCTCAGAAGCACTGGCAGTGGCATCAGATTTCTTTTCAAAGATTCAAACCCATGGCACCTTATCGCCGAAGGACTCAAGATATTTTAATGCCACAGATTGAGGTGAGTAGTAAACTGATGGGTATGTTGTCCTTGGCTGCTCAATACAGTGTCAGTAACCTTATCTTTATCGATTTCAGATCGTCAAGGTATATTTACCATCAGAGCTAGGACAGGGATCACAATATCAAACTTACTTTCTAGACTTGAAAAAGAATTGAATCCCCAAATTCAATTAAGCACGAAAGAAAGCTCTATAGATTTTCAGTTTCTTCAGTTTATTCAGAGACTTGATAATTAAAGGGACAAAACTCTATCTTCTGATTTGAAATTTGAACTGCTTAATATTTAAGACCAGGACAAGCACACTGTCATAATTTCATTCTTAACTAGCCCAATCAGGAGCAGAAAAGTAGCGGCAAAAATAAAAATTTATTTAACTATGAAAGTTTGTTATTTTATTATCGAGTCTACTTTGTACTTTTTGATGTCATTAAAAGATTAAAAATTTGGTTCTGAAAAGTATTTTGAGAACTCATACTGGAGACTTGAAGTGAAACTTTTGAAAAGAATTTTAATATCTGTATTGTTAATTTTTGACACATTTAAACTCATCTACAATAAATAATTACAATGTTTGGGGGATCAATTTAAAAGAAAGACTTGAATCAAAAGATTGTCTTATATTCCCGAAAAAAAGAAGATTTCTGCAAGAACCAACTAGGGGAGCCTTTACCCTGTATGTTTTATCTATTGGTTCATTGAGATCAGATGTAATAAGGTATATAATGTAAACAAACAGTCATATAGTATATCACTGACCCCCTGCTGTATTATCATAATATATCAATACCATACCTACACTGATACTACCTTACTACCAAAAAATGGTCTACAAAACTAGCTTGTCTGGGGTACATAGATAGTTACCTTTGTACATTCCAGAATTCCTACTTGTCTTTGTATACTAAATAGTTGAAGAGGATATCAGACCCATACCTACACTGGTGGTGCCTTAGAACCAAAATATGCTCCACAAATTTACCTTGTCTGGGCATATTCTGGGATTTAACTAACATTAAGAATGGCTTCTCAATACCAAAGAATGGTCAAAAATTCCAACTTGTCTTGAATATTAAATAGTTGAATTTTAAATAGTTGAATATTAAATAGTTGAATATTAAATAGTTGAATATTAAATAGTTGAATATTAATTGGTTGAATATCAAATAGTTGAATATCAAATAGTTGAATATTAAATATTAAATTGTTAAATATCAAATAGTTGTTGAATATTAAATAGTTAAATATTAAATAGTTGAATATCAAATAGTTGAATATTAAATATTAAATTGTTGAATATTAAATAGTTGAATATTAAATAGTTGAATGCTAAATAGTTGAATATTTAATAGTTGGATATTAAATAGTTAAATATATAAAATAGTTGAATATTAAATAGTTGAATATCAAATAGTTGAATATTAAATAGTTGAATATCAAATAGTTGAATATTAAATAGTTGAATATCAAATAGTTGAATATTAAATAGTTGAATATTAAATAGTTGAATATTAAATAGTTGAATATTAAATAGTTGAATATTAAATAGTTGAATGCTTAATAGTTGAATATTTAATAGTTGGATATTAAATAGTTGAATATTAAATAGTTGAATATTAAATAGTTGAATATTAATTGGTTGAATAACAAATAGTTGAATATCAAATAGTTGAATATTAATTAGTTGAATATCAAATAGTTGAATATTAAATAGTTGAATATCAAATAGTTGAATATTAAATAGTTGAATATCAAATAGTTGAATATTAAATAGTTGAATATTAAATAGTTGAATGCTAAATAGTTGAATATTTAATAGTTGGATATTAAATAGTTAAATATATAAAATAGTTGAATATTAAATAGTTGAATATCAAATAGTTGAATATTAAATAGTTGAATATCAAATAGTTGAATATTAAATAGTTGAATATCAAATAGTTGAATATTAAATAGTTGAATATCAAATAGTTGAAGCAGATATCAATAGCATACCAACACTGGCATAGTGTTCATAAACTTAGCTGATCTGGGGTGCAGAGATAGTTGTATTTAAGAAGTCCAAGGTATTTCTAAATTTCTTATTGTTGTCTTTGTATGTTCTGTGCTATGTTGATCAATGTTATGATATTTTCATGAATACATTTACTCATAATAAAACCTATTGGGTAGATATCAATATAATGTCATGATATGAGAAAAAAACACTACTCTAAATACATAGATATTCTCAACAGTTTGGAATTAGTATATATTAACTCCTGAGGAATGCAATTTTTAACAGTTCCTCTCAACCAGCAATGATTGTGTCTTACACTGATATGATACTATGGTATGTCAGGGCCCAAGGTCATAAAAGTACCAATATCCACAGTTTTATGCTGATCATGTTTCAAAACTTTTAACGATACGATTCTGCCAGCAAGGTTGTGTGTTACACTGATATGCTGCCATGGTACATCAGGAAACTCTTGCCCTGGGCAAAAATCATGGTAAAAGAATGTTATATGAATAAGCCAAGGCACTACCTGAAAAATTATATATCAAAGCCTGGGGAATGCAGCTTTAAACAATATGATTGTGGCAGGAATAAACCAGATGTATTGTAGGTATCATTATCACTAGAGATATTTTATTATATTATCAATCACAGCTAGAAATGTTATTCTTGTAACAGTGTCAAAATTCACCTTCTTCCTTTAAAAATATTCCTGATACATATTGCACAAAATGTTCAGAACTGTACCATAGATAAAATGTCAATTTCATGCTCTTTAGTAAGTTTCTGATGTAACAAGGGATTGGTAAACCTGTGTATCATGTGTATTTAGTATCTACATGTGTCCATCATATCAGATATCCAGAATTCCTGTTTTCATATTATCAAGGATATCATGTACCTTTATTACTCTTTCACCTGGAAAGACAGTCCACAAACTGCCCACAGTGAAACTTCTGCTTGGAGATGGCTGCATAACTTTGGATCGGGGGGGGGGGGGACCACCACAATTTTTTCATAAATTTAGAGGGGGTCAGGGAAAAAACTTTTCAGATAAAGGGCTTTAATCCTGTTTAGTATATTTTTGCAAAAACTTATTGCATATTTCCACAAAAAATTGAATTATTGGCCCCCTTCCTTGGACTGTGTCAAGATAGGAACATGGTCACATGGTTTAGGCAGTTGAGAAATTCATAGGCCTGGCATTTGTGACTCTAGGTATATTTAAATAAAGTTTATTAGAACAAAAGGGTAGAAATAAAAGAAAGACACTTAAAAACATTCCCCATTTTATATTTCCTTCTTTGGAAGGACTTATAGAACCTCAAGGATGACGTTCCAGCACAGGGCAGTCTCTTAAAAACATGATAATTTGACTTTAAAACCACAGGACATACATGCCTAGCAAACCACAACCCAGCTTACAAATGACTGACTTATCTATCTTATCTACTGGCTTCAAGGATGACAGTCCAGAGGCACTTAAATGCACCGACTATGGTTCAGAATTTTTTCTGGAGGCGGCTAAACCCACTGCACTTACATGCCTAGAAAACAACAACCCAACTCACTAATGATTAAGCTATCTAGAATTCTACCTTTAATGAACCATCCACACCTGAAGATGTATGGTAAACAGGAAGGGGAGAGTTCATTGAGAAACTCAGCATATTTCATACATATTTATATTGATGATATTCCTTTATGGTTTAATAGAAAACAGGAATGGACTGAAAAACACCTGGAACCAAGAGATTTTTGGAAATCAAAGAATATTATCCAGTCTGAATTATATAGAGAATCTTCTGGTTCTATTGCATGACATTGCCCCTATTCATTAGGCTAATTAGGTGCAGTGTGATATAAAAATTAAAGGCTTGATTTCTCCATACAGTGTACAGAATTACAATCTTTAAATACTTAAAGAGAGGTAACTCTAGTTCTTAGAATTCTTTAGAGTTTAAGAATGCTACAGCCTGCAGTAGAGTAATCTGATATCAATGAAACAAAGTATTAACATTCATTTTGAAATCCATCATAGCATAATTGTACTGTTTATAATTGTATGCTGCCCACAATGGGCGTTATGGAATAAAATCTTCCATCTTAGCTTAGTTTCATATTTTTCTAGTAGATGTTGTATTTATTAATTGAGAAGGAACATATTATAGCTGGTAATGCATTAAGCTATGTACTATGTATATCCATATTTTGTAGTTTTTGTTATTGATAAATGTTTTTTTTTTTCATGTATTCATTAATATTATCTAAATCAAATAACAGACAATCCAACTTAATCAACCTGTGCCAATGCTTTCGAGAGTAGGCCCAGTGTTGGCTCTCAACCCCTAATACCAAATCAATATAACAGAAACCAATCCCACCCTAATCTCCTATAAAACCTGGATCTAAGAATTTTTTCTTTTAATCAGAAATTTATCTACCTTCTAAAGTTCACAGGATCAGATAGTGGAATTATTAACCTACTCCATTATGTTTCCTCCAATCAAAACATTTTAATTGGTAGCATAGATTTCAGACATCCGTGAAACTGGAGATGTATAGATTAAAAACAGAATATAACTTTCAGTACAGCACGTACTAACGTCTGATCTGAATTTGTAAATACAATGCTACCTTCTTCATAGGCTAAAAGTCCTCTCATGAAATTGACCTCAAGTTTCCAAAACCAGCTGTCCTGATGAGGTTTGGGTATCTGAAACATGTCTCTAGTGAATGAGACAAATAGTGTAAAGGTTAAAAAAGTTAATCTCCATTTCCAAACTAGCTGTCAAATCTTTTTTAATGTCCTTTTTTTCAAGATGGTATTTACTTCATTTTGATACTTATAAATATAATTAATCTTTCAACCAATATGTCATGTATTTCTATCTGTACATTACATCCTCTAAGTTGGCTTATAAAACTTCTGATCTAAAAAAAAAAATAATCCGTGAACAACCTATAACCTATTATGTCATAAATTTTAAAATTCGTACATTACACCCTCTATGCTGGCTTATAACTTTTGATCACACAAAATCTATCAACAGCATTTAATCTATTATGTCATAAATTTATGTGTAATTCAGGGGGAGATGATTAAAATAGAAAGTTGATTAGGTAAGCAGACGGCCTCCGAGTGAGTTGTGTATATTAATATCTTGTTAATGTCTATAAATAACTCATGGTTCAATCATCTTAGTGACATATTCCATCAATTTCATTGACGTAAACCAAGGACCAAACTTTAAAATGAAACCTGAAATCCAAAACAACATTTTGGCGAAACAATGGTAGCAGCTAATGAACTTTTTCACAAGAGGAAGTATATCAATCATAAGTGAAGTATTTCAGTATTTTCAAAGGGATATGGTTGTCTAACTGTATTTGCATATCCTAATGATAGAGATTAGGGTGGTTGAAAGGTAACAAGTTACTATCCAACAGAAGGCACTGGCACAGAGAGAGTACAGTTATCTATGTATAGGATTCAATATACAGCACAGAATACGGCATGATTATACTTGCGGATTTTCAACCCAGTTTCCCCTGTGTCAGTGATGCAGGTTAGAGACGCTGACATGGAAAAAAGGCCTTGGCTACAGGTAGTGCATGTTAAAAAAGAGCATAGGCTAATGCAGCTATTCTGGCACAATGTCTCACATTGCACACTGTATTGCATTGCTTGTCCTAATTAGCTCAATCAGGTGCTGACGTGCAGGACATATAACTCCATTTCATTTCAATCAAACAGTATTTACCAATATCTGGTTTTGACACTGATTTTATCAAACACTTTATTATATCGGCGATATTTAGTAGGTATACCTCAGTATGTTGTATATTAATATCTCATTCTATCATCAGAGAACACATCATTCATTGTTCAGTTTATAAGCCCAAATTATCTACAATCACCAATCTTAGTTGTGTTAAAACATTTAAACTGATTGACTGTTACTTAATGCTAGATTACTGTTGTTTTTCTATGATTGAGGTTACAGGGTTAAATTACACCAAGTATCTTCTCCTTTACAAATTATATAAATAAAGATTCTTAGATTAATCTTACTGACAGAGATGATTGTAAAACTATTGATAGTCTGAAACTCACAACTTCTTCTGGCCTCTCTAAGTTTTAGCGATGAATGTCAGTTTTCTAGAGTCAGAGAAAATATGTTTGTTGATGAAAGTATTAGAAATCCATACACATAAATTATTTTTCATTGATCTTAGGGACAGAAGATAGGCGGACCTGGCTGTGACCCCTCCCCCACCCTTCAAATTTTTTACCATATTACATAGTCAAAGAATTATCTAACTTGTGATCCATTGATTGGTGCACAAAATTCTCCTAAAAGCATTCTTGGTTTTGTGACTTACTGGTTGAAATCTGCAACATTTATCCATAGTTTCAATTCAGAAGATACTCTAGTCCAAAAATCATCTGCATCTTTTCCAAATGTGATAGCTATTTTGAAAGTTGTCCACTTGTGTAGAGACAGAAAAACTTTGGATTTGTGGAAAATCCCCATAAAACAGGGCTTAGTTTTTCTGACTAAACTCTGTCAAAATATCTATCAATGGCTGGAATAATGGAAGATGCTTCGGACTAAAGATACTGAAGTAAGTTTTAGACTCCACTATTGCAACAATACAAGATGGTGTTCAGTTTGTTATAATAAAAACAAAAGGTGATATCTGAGAAGATTTGATCTTGTTGTTGAACTGAGCTGTCAGCTACCTTAGTTTCCAATTACTTTTCTTTCAATTACAAATTACTTTTTTTATAAATTGTTTGCCAGTTTGACCAAAGAATATAATGAAGAAAATGATATTTGAAACATGTTATTGAAATCTGATTTTAAACCACAAACTATTGCTTTTAACAGGAGGACGGGAACTAAATAGATGATGTTATCCATCATTTTGAATTGTCTGGTGCTGCTACCAAGTGCTTTATTTCTATCTTGTCGTTTTGAGGTATTGAAGACTCAACTGTTACAGATTTTATTTTGTGAATAAAGTGTAATATGATTTTCTAATACTGAAATACAGTGTCATGAAGCTCCATCCTAACTGACTGCTTCACCAAAAATTAACATTGATATTGAAACCTTTTCTAAACATAATATTACCCTATATAGTCTTTTCTTGTTGTGCATAATGGTGCCTGAATGGCTTTTATCCAATATGGTGGGCAGCAGCCATCTTGGATAAAAGCCATTCAGGCACCATTATGCCTGTGTATATAGTACAGTTTCTTAGTTACCATTGTTTACAAGAGTTTGATGAATGAAATTACTGATAATTGAAATTTTTCGACATCACCATTAAGACCTCATCTCAACTAGTAACTAGCAGGCCTACATTGTTTTAATAAAGTGTAATATTACTATATGTTGTTTGATTTTGTAGTACTGAAAGTGCAGATATCATCTGAATCAGTTGGTATATTCCATAGTGTAAATAGAAATAAAATGTATACTCTATTGCTATGTTATGTGTTTTGCAGTGAACTATTATATTCTATGTTTTTTAAGTTTTTAAATTTGAAGTTTCTACAGTACCTGAGGATGAATTTTTGCTCTTGAACTGTTTGATTAATTTAAATGGCTTACCTGAAAAATAGAAAGTACCAAAATCAAATATACAAAATGACAAATAGAGTCTACAGCAGCTACGTTAGCCACTTACGTATTCCCAATTCGAATGAAGTTGGTAAAACAACAAACTTTCATTTTCTGATAAACCACAAAAGCACTGAGTTGTATGAAATTTGATTAGCAAGCAGTTTCCAAGAACATACCCAAACTTTTAATATACTTTGGTATATCAAGGGCTGTAATCCAGAAAATATTTGTCATTTTAGACCCAAATTTGAACCTGTCAAAGATCTTATTTTTATAAGTGCCGATTAGCTTAGTTAAGTTTGGATAGTTTTCAGAATAAGAAGAAGAATATAAGGTGAAATAGTTTTTGTATCAGTCAGTTTCTAACTGGCATCCCTGAAAGATTTTTTTATATTTTCTAATTCACTATCCCAAAATATATGTTCATGTTATCAATCTGAATTTTCGAGTTTTGATATACCACTAGCTTACTTTATATTTTGATTCACAATTTGCAATGTTTTTTCCTACTTCTGATTACAAAGAGACTCATTGATTGGATCCAAATTGGATAATGAAGATGAGAAATGCCAAGCAGAGTGCAATGAGGGAAATTTTGTAAGATTATTAGCTTTGTATTGTGTTTAATTAATAAGAAAAAAACAACAATCAAATGAAAGTTGCTGCATTACTATCATTTTATGATAAACAACCTACCCACCAAGAAAAAAAGAAAGAAACAACTGTATGCATTTTACAAGTCTAACACAGTTAGGGATCCTTTCTACCAGCTGGTCCTTGGCCAAACCTCTTGACATTGATCTTTCCAGGGTTATCATACCCATTTACAGCTCGGTTGACTGGAATTATGAGCGAAGATAACATATTCAAAGTCATCGGACTTTCACACTTCAATCAAGAACGGAACCCACATCCGCAATTTGATCGACGTAACCATACAAATGACGTCACATAAAGAACCAACGCTCTTACCAACTGTGCTATAGAACCTCAATAAATGGTGAACCAAGTGGAATGTATTTTATTTATTGTAATTTTGAATCTCTTCCCTCAAAGGTCTTTAATTGAACAATCAGGTTCTGAAATGTCATGAATGGCATGTTTTCATTCTAAATATGTATCCCACTGTTTCACTGTAATATTTTGAATTTGTGTAGATAATATATTTTGATTCACAATTTGAACTGTTTTTTACTACTTCTGATTACAAAGAGACTCATTGATTGGATAGTGACATCTTCAAGAGTTTCTCAACTTTTTTTCTCAAAAATTTCTTCCGGAATTTTTACATCAGTCAATATTGATTCAGCCGAATCTCAGAAAAACGCTGACAAAAAATTCCACAGTTTTTCTGTTTTTCTGAATAAGAAATTACTAAGATCAGGAATCAAGTAAATATTTAAAGATCGTTGATAAAACTCCCCGACATTCATTTCACTCTTAACGAACTATAATACTGTCTCTAATAGCCCGCAGCAAATACCGAGAGCTGCAATGAGTGGTTGAGAAGAGTCACCAATATGATACTTAAATTGTTTGCCGTGCAGCTTTGTGCAATAATTAAATACGCTACAGGGAAAATCTTGAGAACTTCTTCATTCTGCTTTTAAAAAAGTTCTTGTAGTCATAGCTTCAAGCTGAAGACGCCATAAAATTAAGGAGTTTTTGAAGCTTCATATTCATTATACTCAATGGAATTTATCATCCTGTTTTCTACACCTGATTTGGATAATGAAGATGAGAAATGCAGAGTGCAATGAGGGAAATTTTGCAAGATCAGAAACTTTCTATTGTCAACTGTTGTGAGTTTAATCAATTAGAAAAACAACAGTCAAATGAAAGTTGCTGCAAGGTAACAAATGAGTTCTATATACTAATCTACCAGACATTTTTTTAAACTCTAGTCATACACAACAGGCTAAAGCAGAACATTAATCGTCCTGAAGAATATGAAATGAAAGTTGCTGTAAGGTAAAATAAGGATTTCTGTTTTCAATCTACCATACATTATATAAACTCTAGCCATACACAGCTGGCATGGCTGAAGAATATGAAATGAAAGTTGCTCTAAGGTGCAATAAGGAGTTCTGTTTACTGTTCAATCTACCAGACATTATATAAACTCTAGCCATACACAGCTGGCATTGCTAAAGAATATGAAATGAAAGTTGCTCTAAGGTAAAATGATAAGGAGTTCTGTTTACTTTCAATCTACCAGACATTATATAAACTCTAGCCATACACAGCTGGCATGGCTAAAGAATATGAAATGAAAGTTGCTCTAAGGTAAAATGATAAGGAGTTCTGTTTACTTTCAATCTACCAGACATTATATAAACTCTAGCCATACACAGCTGGCATGGCTGAAGAATATGAAATGAAAGTTGCTCTAAGGTACAATAAGGAGTTCTGTTTACTGTTCAATCTACCAGACATTATATAAACTCTAGTCATACACAGCTGGCATTGCTAAAGAATATGAAATGAAAGTTGCTCTAAGGTAAAATGATAAGGAGTTCTGTTTACTTTCAATCTACCAGACATTATATAAACTCTAGCCATACACAGCTGGCATGGCTGAAGAATATGAAATGAAAGTTGCTCTAAGGTAAAATGATAAGGAGTTCTGTTTACTTTCAATCTACCGGACATTATATAAACTCTAGCCATACACAGCTGGCATGGCTGAAGAATATGAAATGAAAGTTGCTCTAAGGTAAAATGATAAGGAGTTCTGTTTACTTTCAATCTACCGGACATTATATAAATTCTAGCCATACACAGCTGGCATGGCTGAAGAATATGAAATGAAAGTTGCTCTAAGGTACAATAAGGAGTTCTGTTTACTGTTCAATCTACCAGACATTATATAAATTCTAGTCATACACAGCTGGCATGGCTGAAGAATATGAAATGAAAGTAGCTGTAAGGTAAAATGATATGGAGTTCAGATCAATCTACCAGACATATGTATCTTTATTCATACACAACTGACTAAAATAGCCAACTGTCATGAAGAATTTCAAATTGCTGCAAGGTATAAAGATAAGGAGTTCTGTTTACAGATCAATTTACCAGATATCTTACTCTCAGACTAAAATACATCAATGTTATTTTTAAGATAAACATTCACAGCCATCAGCCAGAAGTCTTGATCATATCATATACTTCGAAATTTTTACTTTTTTATTGCTTTACTTAATGGCTTCTGATAATTACTATCTACCAATGATGGCTAGTCCAGTCACGAAAACCAGCAATCCTTTTTAAAGAAACGACAGACTTTTGTCCACAAAACATTGTTTTTGTTTTCAACAGACAAATATATGGGATCTTCATTTACCAAAAACCACTATTATCTTAAATAATAATAATAATAATAATAATAATAATAATAATAATAATAATAATGTAAAAAATCGTTTGATTTGTTGACTCTCGTCTGGTTCTTCTATTTTAGACAGATGTTGGCCGGTTGAGGTCAAGGAAACAACAATACACCAGCCAAACCTATAAGTGTAAGGGATTCAAACTAGACTTAAAGGGAAAACAATGGACATTCAAACTATAAAGGTCGGCTCAAAAGATTTTATTCAAAGAAAAAAAACTTATATCTGTCATTTTATGACAAAGCCTAAAAACATGAATAAGGAATAAAAACTAAAATAGTTGTCTAAGTCTCCACCCGTCAATACATTACAGAGATTCTCAATCTTACTATTCCTCAGGGTACCCTATTTCACCTTTAATCTCCAGACTTCTATATACCATTCCTTTTGATTCTTCTTTTAACTCTTCTTTTTATTCATTTCTTCAAATTATTTTGTTCGACAAAAAATATCAGCTTTGAAGTTTAGAGAATTTTACTGTCATGAGTGACTGCAAACATGTTTTTCTGCAAGTTATTTAATCCTTTCTAAATCAGTAAAATGCATCAAAAATCCCACCCACAAGTTCGACTCTTTATTTGCCAGAAAACTTGTTAAAACTAAGACAGAAAATTGTGATCTATTTGTAAAAATATTGGCATTGAACATTTAAATAACGTCAAGCTGTACTTTCACAGTACATTTTCATTTAATTGTTGGGGAACTGGAAGTCAGATTCTCTGTCTGAAAAGTGATGCAGATTGCCCAAATTAAGCTCTATCAATTGGTAAATCAATTTCTATATCCCTTTAAATGAAAACTGACTAAATAATAGCATCAGCAAGTCACAAAATTCTTCTCTGATCAGGAAAACGTGGTGAATTCTTAAGAAGTGGCTTTATATAATTCATTCTTCCAATGAGGAAGATGTGAAAGAAATTGTCTTTGAAGTTGTGAAACAAATCACTACATGTCAGTGACTCAGATTTCAGTATTAGACAAAATAAGGAAACTAACTTGTCACATGTTTCTCTAGGAATTAAACCAAAAAAGGTCTTCGAGTCTTCTAATTCCTAACAGGATTTATAGAAAATGAACATACAATACCATGAAGTATTAGGCAGGTTATCAGAGGCTCAAAATCTTTCCCCAAGTAAAAGGAAAAGAAATTTGGGAATGAGTTAGCGACAGATTGGGAGGGAGAGGGGTAGGGATGTTATGTTCAATTGTAGAAGAGACAAGAGCTAAAGACGGTATTAGAGGTTGGAGATCAGGAGCTACCAAGACCCATGAAAATAAATTTCAGGGTCTGAAATAGCAATGGAGGATTCTTAATCTCTGTGCTCAATATGGAGAGGTACTTTTTCTTATAAGTTCTGCCTCAGTCAGAAAAAGGGCATGGTGGCTATTTTGATCCTCATTGACTTTGGCACCTGTCTTGTAGATAGTCAATTAAATTAGAAATTTCTAAGAAGTTCCAAATTCCAGGAAGGAAACATTATAATTAATAAAAACTTGATCAAAATTAAATTCTAAATTTTCATACAAATGATGAAAACTTTGAGAGTGGGCCAACCAGTAATTTGGGAAAAAACCACCTGTAACCAAAAATTTCCATTAAAGCTCAGGGAAATACATTATAATTAATAAGAATTCAATTCCAATTTTTCACAGAAAATTGAATAATAAAGATGTTACCAGACAAAAGGAAACAACGGAAGTTCTTTATATGATGTCAGACGTGTATTTAATAGATTGGAATTGAATCTAAAATAGTGTCGAAATTAGAACCAGACTGTCGTTAGAGAGAAATGACTAAGAAATCAACAAATGACTAAATGACCTAATCAAGGAAACCAAATTGTCACAAAATTGTCGCGAACTTCCTCAAGACATGAAAATTAATGCGTCAGTTACTCAGAAAGTCGTCGTCTGCAGGCTATTGTCATCCTTTTATCTTCGTCTGATCAAACGGAACACGACACTGGTCATTCCAGCGGAGACCTACACATAAATTGATGAGTCATAGGAAATTGATCACTGATTTAATTAAACAAACTTATTTCTCCTTAGACGGAGAAACTCGGCCAGATGTGATCAAGGTCATTTAATCAAATAAGGTCAATAAATAACGAGTAACTATTCGTCCAATCGGATCTAAATAGAGACATTAATGGGACGATAAACTGTTTAAACATCATTATCATCTTCTGACCTAATTATTGTGACCTCATTCTAACTGACACGGCAAAGGCAAAATCTAATATCTTTGTTATTTTGAAATAATATTGATGCTAAGGAGGAGTTATTTTTCATGTTCATCCGTTCTTTTTCATGTGTTTCAAAAAAACAATTCAGGTCCCCGTTTCTCAAAATAACGTACAAGCGTACATGTTATAAATTAATAAATTGATAATGTCAAAAATAACGTTTTTCTTCACTTAATCCTATGAATCCTGATGACCTTGTAAATGACCTTGTTAAACAGCAAACCTTCTAAAGGCTGATCATTTCAACACAGTACAAGCCCAGTGATAGGAAGACAGGTAGACTACAAAGTGAACAACCTCACTCAACAGGAGATGGAAATAAATGAGAAAATTCCTATATAGGATGGAATATAACCAAACATCACCTTCTTATGATCTCATTCCTTTTAATAACTAACTTTTTTTCCTTGTGAAATTTGTTCCTGCATTCTTACGATAATGAGCCACTAATGATGCATTCTACAGATCTTCTACAGGATATATAAAAACATCATCATTACAACTAGTTTTAAAAACATGGTGCCAACTTTCTACTTTCAGACTTTTTACAGTATGCAGAAAATACTAAGAAGTGCAACATTACATTTCTTATAGAATATCCTGCATGTGAGTTTGTAATTTGAACATATAACAGGGTCCTAAAAAGAATCTGATCTCTTTCAAAATTCTCTCAGATAGACTTCAAGATGTTGTTGTCCAACCCTTAAAATATGAGTCATCCAATAAAAATTGTACAAATATCTGTGAGAATTCTGAAAGAGATCAGTTTACCAACAGCTGAGATACTATCCGTTGAACTTGGGACGTTTTTTTGGGGGGACACCAATGTCAAACTGTGAAAAATAAACCAAAACTTCCAAAACTAGCAGTCCTGACGAGGATTGTTTATCTGAAACAGAAGATAACTTCTACAGATTTTCAAACAGTAGGATATTCTTGTTATAAACATCATGCTTCTTTTTAATCAGTCTGCAGACTTTGTTTCATGACTCTCCAATGAAATTTTTGATAGTTGACCCTAAAGACTAGGGACTTTTTTATTTATTCGGTAGCATGAGTTGAGTTCCAGTTAATAAGTTTCAAGTGAATAGAATACTAACTGTTGTTGTCAAACTCTGGGTTACCAGTGTTTACTTTACTTATACAATTTTTGGAAAGTTAACCCAAATTTCCTGATGAGGATTGTTTACCCACAACGTGTATAGGCAGAATGAGATGAGCTCTAGTCAATAGATAATAAGTTGAGTTTGTGTACTGTTGTATATCCTTCTTATCGAGCTCTTATCGAGTTTTTGCTTTCAGTGAAATATTATGAAAGTTAACTCAAATTTCCACAGCTAGCTGTTTCAATAAGAACTGAAGATTCAAAGAATACGTAAGCAGAATGAGATGAGCTCTAGTCAATAGATAATAAGTTGAGTTTTTGTACTTAACTCTTTATATCCTTGTTATTGAGCTCTTATCGAGTTTTTGCTTCCAGTGAAATATTATGAAAGTTAACTCAAGTTTCCACAGCTAGCTGTTTCAATATGGATTGTAGATTTAAAGAATACGTAGGCAGAGTGAGATGAACTCTAGTAAATAACAATTTTAACTTAATTGTATCAGATTCTGAAATAAATCATCTTTATTAATGATTATAAACTATTTTTAGTTGTTCTAATTATCCTATTGCATGCTGGTTCGAATTATGACACATTTTAGTTCCATTAAGTCCAAGTTGTTGTTACTCATTGACTGTCGATCGATTTATTACAAAATCCTCAACATTGTCTTTTCAGATATGTTGACGAGGATAAATGCCTTAATTTGACTGTAAAAATTGAAAAAAAAAACATATATATATATATATATGACAGTTAATTGCGTTAGAAGTAGTCTTATTTGAGTTGATAAGAAGTATTTTGTCAAAATTGTCCCAAGTAGACATATACCTATCCAAACTTTGATACATGCATAAGACCCTCAGTAGTCATACCTGAAAGTCCAGGGTTCAAAAAAGAAATAAACAACTATATTTTACAAGGATAACAACTTAGGTTCACAGTTAAGGATCCTTTCTACCAGCTGGTCCTGTGCCAAAACTCTTGGCATTGATCTTTCCCGGATTATCTGTACACATGTACAGCTGGGTCGACTGGAATTATGAGTGAAGATGACTTAAGTTCACTGTACTTTCACACAACGTTGATCAAGATTACAGAAGCCATTTGTTCCAGCCTTCAATTGCTTGGATGAAAAATAAAAGCTTGGTGTACTGAAGTATGTGCATATATATGATAAAAATAACTCAAAATCTGTTTATCGAAAATTCTTCAAATTCGAACTTGACCAAGATCTTATCAATTCCGCATTTACCTATCAAAACCTCAGTACATACATCCTTAAGTGACCAAAATCAATGTGGAAATAAAATGAAATAGATCTGGCTGAAGAAATGTCCCTGAATAGTGTGATTAGGATGAGCTGTCAAGACAGTAAAATATAAGTCCATTAGCTATCTTGAATCATTCAAAATTTATAATGCACTTTTCAATGTAAAAGAAAAAATTCCTGTGAACTATTCATCTGTATTAATATTGAAAGCTAGTGTGCCTTTTAGTTGAAAGATATTTTATGTGTATGAAATGTATAAAGCACTCATTGAACCAAAGTATTTTTAATTTTTCATTTGAAACTGTCTGGCATCACTGACCTGGAACATTTCAAAATTTCTGTTGTTTCTTATTCTAAATATACACTAAGCGCCAGAGTACTGCATGAAATGTGAATTGCTTTCCAACTGAACCAAAGCATTTTAAATCTTTGATTGGAAAATGTCTGGTATCACTGATGTGGAACATAACGGATATGATTTTTACCATTCTGCTGCAGAACACATTTACTTTTTTGAAACAACACAATGGTACTTCTCTTTGGAGGAGTTCACTACTAAACTTTCACTCTCGATTTTGCAATACTTTAGACGAGATTTTGATTAACGGAATTGGCTTGCTGTACAGATTTTTTATTGCATACCTATTTAACCACAAGGGACATCAAAATATCTGACTCTTATTCTAAATCAATACTAAACGTAAGAGCACTGCATGAAATGTGTACTGCTTACCCATTGAACTTAAAACATCTTAAATCTTTGATTGGAAAATGTCTGGCACCATTGATCTGGAACATTACAGACTTACTACCAACAACAAGCAAATGGCTTATAAAGGCACTAGCCTCGAACCAGGCACATTGCAGTTGTATGACATTATAGTCTAGGAGTAATTCAGAACATCAACACACAGTCCTCTTCATTTTGAAGAGAGTTATGCTATGGGCACACAAACGGTTTTGGTGGAGACAAAAAATCTCCAGTAAGTAGTTTTCGTAGGTATGTCGATGATCACGTGCGGATCATGCAATTGAAAAGAAAATGAATCTGATTGGATGATGACGGCTTGTCTTGCACACTATAAAGCTATCGGTGACAAATATCAAACCAGTTTGAAACCAGTTTCACATTATAAATCCTGTCAGCAATGCGATATTCTTGTCATGGAAGCATAGCACACTTGATATGTTTCTCAAGATTCGCATCAGCGACAAAGATTGTTTGTGTACCTACAGCATAATTGACCAAATTCTATTGATCTCTCAAATGGAATCAAGCTGTGTGTGTGTCAATATTAAATGCTATGTAGGTAATGCATATTACAAGTTCAATGTCGCAAATGTAAGAAGTTAATGCAGAATGTTGAATGCAACGATGTTAAACCAATGCTGCTAATGTAAAAAAATTGTAGTCTTCTTCACTGGTACATTGAAATTTAACATCAGCATTTTCTCATTAAACGTAGTGAAAACGACATTAGACACATGTACTCTGTATTTTGTCTTTTTACATTTGTCTCGTGCATCGTAACATCGTAACAATGAACACCAATAGACCAATGAGGGACAGACAGTAGTTGTGACACCCCGTACAACCGGCAGAACTAACAAGTGGAAACAGGGTATATCTCGACCTATGCAAGGATTGATCAAGTAGCCAAGTAACGATTTCAAGCTCTAAGAGTAGAATGAATCAAGCCACATCAATGCCACTCTGCACTAACTCAACTTTTTATGCTGAAACGAAGTGCCAGTGGTAATTATGACACCATTCTGTCAGTCATTAATTCATTGTCACTATTTGACAGTCATCAATAATTCAATTGTACATTTTTATGGCATGTTTTAAAGAGGGCTTCTCCTATTCTCACAAATATCTAGGAGCCATGATCAATGGTGTTTCTATGATTCATTATAAAGTAAGAGGGCCAAGTGATTGTCAAAGGCAATTTTTTCCTTATACACAATTATAAGAAATTTGAGATGGTTAATGGGGGTGGGGTGAATGAGGCCAGTGTAGAAACCCCACTGACATGAGAAGAACACCCACAAATAATCCTTTTATCTGACTCCTTGGTCTGATTTTCTATAAGATTTTCAGAAAGGTTTGATACCTTTGATCACATTTTCCATACTTTAGTCTTCCCAAATAGCTTCCACTTATTCAAAACTACAGTGTGTATTGCTGATAATCATATTGAAAAGAAAATAAAACTGTTATGGAAGATTTAAAACCATATGAAGTTCATAGAACAATGATTATTCTGTCCTATGACATTATTGATAAAGTTGGGAAAAAATCAGGTACTGTGCCCAATATGGGATTATTGATACAGTTGAAAATAGTAGAAACGAATCATGTCCGCAAAGTGTCCGGACCAATACCTCATGTGTTGACTTCTTTTATTCTCTACTGTATTGATAATCCCACACTGAACCTCGCCTTTTCGTGGCTTAACAAAAGCCATCCACTGGAAGAAAGTATTTAGTTTCCTATTCAAATGAGGCTGGATAACAACAGGTTTTGCATTCCATTTCATATTATTTCAATTGATATTAATTAATTAAGGCAACTAGTTGTCCAGTAAAAAATATTCACTTTAAACATGAATACATGAATACTGAATACAAAGTGATAATATTCTATAATACAGGGATTCCCATCTTTAAACAATAAAATGCATGAAGCCAGTCAACTGAAGCACAATTTGCCATTAATAAAATAGAACTTTGGCTTCTACACAAAAATTTCATTAAATTTCTGCAGCTTTTGTGCGGAAATATTGATGAGCATTTTGTCTCAGTCAATGAAATTTGATGAGCTCTCGTGAGATAATATCAGTCTTCTTCAAATTTCATCACCGTTTAAAAATCCACCAATAAAACGCCTCTATTTTCCAATTTGTTTATTTTAATCAAAGATGCAGTCAGAATTTTATTCCGAATGAGCGATTATTGGAGTTGATTTGAAATCACCGACTAAGATTTAATCTTCGTTGATTTTTGTTGCAATACTGTGATTTTCTGCGAGACTATTATATGTTGCATCACGCACATTTCATCTCTAATGGGATCTAAATGACAGAGTGAAGAAGACAAAGTTAATTTGCTACAAGCTCTTCAAGCAGAGAATGTCAATGTTTTGTCAAATCCCCACTTTAGATCATCGAACGAATGATCGGGAATACAAAGACACTTGTAGAATGAGTGGAGTCGATTTCTAGTTTAGATATGTTATAACTTGTAGATTACTTATTACGAATTGTTTTTCCTCTATTTACTTGTTTTAACTTGCACTTTAATAAAACGTTTACAATCAATTAATGGCCGTTTTTGAAAATATGAACACATGCAAAACTTATGAATAATACACATGTAAGGGTAACATTTTATAATGAAAAAAGTTGTTGAAATTGGTATAAATTTTGACTGCCTTATACAAAGCTATTTTGATAAAGTGAAACACTGTCCCCTCTATTTATTGAAAGGTGGGTGCTAAAGTCAAAGATATTTCAACGATAATGCAGGAAACAAGATATGAAATCACCACAGGGAGCTGAACATGATAAAGTGAGGCACCGGTCCCTCTATTTATTGATAAGGGGTCAGGATTCAACGCCGATTGGTAGGAGCTATAGTGATAGATATTAATTCAATGATTATGCAGGAAACAAGACATGAAAATCACCACAGGGAACTGGCATATTGATTCGGGATACAGAATATATTGACTTGGTGCCAACTGATAAAACTATCTGACCCTAGAGTAGTTTATTGTTGTATAATAGAGATATTAGGAAGTGTAAAGGGAATTAACATAGACAGGTTCGAGTTGGAGTTGATGACTTAAAGCTCTTAAAACAGACAGGCGTTTTACACATTGTGGATTGAGCAAATGCTGATATACACAATGTTTTGAAGGAACTCATAGTGATCATGTTCGTGTTGTAGTTGTAGACCTAGAGCTCTAAGAAATAGACATTCGCTATACATTATGGATTCTGAAAATTTCGGCAAACTCATTGTTAAAAAGTGTCAAGGGAAAAATTGTTGATTTCTCCTGTGTTTGGTGTATATATTTTACACTACTCTGCACACATACAATAGTATGGTATTAGGGTCTCTTAAGAGGGCTGTAGCGATTCACCGATGAATCGATGAAACGCGATTCTTTCCTTCTTATCGATGCATTGCGTTGGATAAAAATAATTGTGATGTATCGGCACGATTATTCATTAACACCCTTTCAGAGAATATGACACAGAATCCTCGTGTGTCTAATGATTTGATTATTTAAGTATAATTTTCACATAAAAATTTGTAAAAATTCATTTCTGACTTCAGAATTGTAACTGAATCCCAGCTATCCTTTTAAAAATGAAATGAAATGAATGGAGTTTTACGTCCTACTTTTCTGCACCATGTGGGCTAATGAAGACGGGCAACGCCATGCAAGTTGCAATGAGGGAAATTTTTCTGTTACATTGTCATAGCTGATATAATTCAGCTTTTAAGAAATGGTTTTTTTATGTTTTAAAAAAGTATCATGAAATATTTATGTAAAATTGAAAAATTATTTGGAATTGTAGACTTAAAGGAACTAAGAACATGCTTTTTGGCACATTATGTATTCATTAATACTCTATATACATCTTCTTGTCTGAATTGATGCCAATAGAATAACACAATTCAATTATAGAGAATTAAAATAAAGGTCATGGGTCAGAAACAGTGTGTAGTTGTAGACATGCTGTCCTTAGGTTCTGATGCAATTCATCCTGTGATTTCAACATTCCAAATGACATTATCTATATTATAGAGAGTACAAGTGATAAAAAATGGAAAGTTAATTTAGTTAGATATTTGTAGACGCTGCAGTCCCTTGGTTCTGATATGCCAGTAATCTAATAAGTTGTTAGTTTTATATACAATTTGTGCTGGTATAAATGGCTGATTGAATATTATCATGGGAAATTTATAGAAATGTCATAGAGAGATGATGACGACACGTGTAATTTGTGTTGAAATGTTATAAAGAAGTGTGCTTATATCATAATATTGCCCTGTGTTCGTGTCATAGAGAGAAATCTACACTTGAGTTTTCTCTAAGTTCTGATATACCAGTACCATATACCAATTTGTTCAGTTGTTAGTTTTATATGTAAATTGTGTATATCAATAGAATCATTTTATGGGGAATTTATAGGAACATACAGATGATCAAGTGTAGACTAGCAATCTTGTGGTGCTGATATGCATTTTATCCAATGATTTGTTAGTTTATATGTATATTGTGTTCTGTATTGATGTCAAATAGAATAATTTTATCCAGTGATTTTCTTTTACAGAATGACATTAGCCATAAAATAGAAAGTTGTAGTTGAAATGGCTTAAGATTAGAGTTGTAGACTTGCAGTCCCTTGGTACTGTTATGTATTATATCTTATGATTTGTTTGTTTTATATGCAATTTGTGATCTGAACTGATACCAATACAATAATCTTATCTGAATATCTCAGTGTAACAGGGGAGTTTAAATTGAATTCAGAAATGATCAAATTTGGAGAAGAAGACATAGAGATATTGAAATCTGTGAGATCCTTTTTGTACAACAAGTTTTTCATTCATACAGGCAAGTGCACATTATGCATTCTGCAAGAAGTTTCTCAGTCCAATTAATATGTGTTAAAGAATTATCTCCATATACCTCATAGAAATTCATCCCATTTTATCCATTTGTAAAACTGTTGTCTTTAAATAGATGTTTCATTTATTTTTCATCATTTAATTTCATTTCATTTTGTTCATTCATTCATCTATTCATTTATCTACTCATAATTCCTTCATCCATTTATTCATTCATTCATTCATTTATTCATTCCATTATTTATTTAATCATCCATCTATTCTTTCATGCATTTGAGTATTCATTTATCCATTTATTTACTCATTCCATCATTCATTCATCCATATATTCAAGTTAGTCAAATCAGTAAAAGATTCATGGATTCAATTATTCATTAATTCATCCACAAATTCATTCATTCATTAAGCCATTAGTTCATCCATTCACATCATTCATTTTATTCAGTCAGTATAATCCAATAACAGAGCTTGGAAATTGACTGAGTCTATCATTCAACCATTGATTCTTCTATTCATTCAACCATTGATTCTTCTATTCATTCAACCATTGATTCTTCTATTCATTCAACCATTGATTCTTCTATTCATTCAACCATTGATACATCCATTCAACCATTAATTCTTCTATTCATTCAACCATTGATTCTTCTATACATTCAACCATTGGTTCTTCTATACATTCAACCATTGATTCTTCAATTCATTCAACCATTGATTCTTCTATTCTTTCAACCATTGATACATCCATTCATTCAACCATTGATTCTTCTATACATTCAACCATTGATTCTTCCATCCATTCAACCATTGATTCTTCTATTCATTCAACCATTGATTCTTCTATTCATTCAACCATTGATTCTTCTATTCATTCAACCATTAATTCTTCTATTCATTCAACCATTGATTCTTCTATACATTCAACCATTAATTCTTCTATTCATTCAACCATTGATTCTTCTATTCATTCAACCATTGATTCTTCTATTCTTTCAACCATTGATTCTTCTATTCATTCAACCATTGATTCTTCTATTCATTCAACCATTGATACATCCATTCAACCATTAATTCTTCTATTCATTCAACCATTGATTCTTCTATTCATTCAACCATTGATTCATCCATTCATTCAACCATTAATTCTTCTATTCATTCAACCATTGATTCTTCTATCTATTCAACCATTGATTCTTCTATTCATTCAACCATTGATTCATCCATTCATTCAACCATTGATTCATCCATTCATTCAACCATTGATTCATCCATTCAATCATTGATTCATCCATTCAACCATTGATTCTTCCATTCATTCAACCATTGATTCATCCATTCAACCATTGATTCATCCATTCAACCATTGATTCACCCATTTATTCATTCATTCATTCATTCATGTAAAGTCAGTATAATCTAATAAAAAGATTAGAAATTGACTGAATCTAGCCGACAAGTGTCAAATTATTTTCAATTAAACCCAATATTTTTTATATCCTGACATCAGAAGCTATTTGCTGTGGTTATTTGTCACTTGCAATTTAATCTTGTAGAGAAGAATCAATAGCCAGTTATTATTTCTCTCTATTCTAGAAGAATGAAATATCAGGATCTCACTGTCCTATCTGCTTACCAGGTATTGGAATAGTGACAGTCCATTCATATATTTATATTTTGATGTTTTTAACATAGGCATAATGCAAAAGTTGGAAATGAAACAAATGCTGACGAAATTTTGAAAATCAGAATATTTTTTTATACTTGAATGAAGTTTATGAAATAAGAATTACTTAATTATTTTGATGCCAAATCAAGAAACCTCAATTCTAGAAGAAAGAGATTTCAGGATCTTGTTGTAAACTGGCTATTCAATTCTAGAAGAAAGAGATTTCAGGATGTTGTTGCAAACTGGCTATTCAATTCTAGAAAAAAGAGATTTTAGGATCTTGTTGTAAACTGGCTATTCAATTCTAGAAGAAAGAGATTTTAGGATCTTGTTGTAAACTGGCTATTCAATTCTAGAAGAAAGAGATTTCAGGATGTTGTTGTAAACTGGCTATTTGTGTCTGATCTACTACAGTCTTTATGAAAGTGACAATATGTACCAATGTGCAAGGTATATTTAAAACTATATGAATTTTATATCTGTTTCAATTCAAATTTCATTGCTAAATTCAGCACATAATTTTAAAATACTGATATTGATTCTAGCAACTTGGATCACTTAAAAAGACTAACTCTGTGAATCCAAATTATGTTACTACTAGTGAAATATCTGCCTCTTAACTATGATATATTGAAAATTCATTGTTTTAATCTACTCATATTTCTAAAGTGCTGCTACTGATTTAAAAATGTAAGGACTTGCAATGAAGATCAAAATTATGATATGATTAATGTAATATCTGCATCAATTCGAATTTCTTTGTTTAAATCTGCTTATCATTCATAATAACCAATACTGATTCACAGAAACCTAAAACTAACACTGTAATTGGTAAGACTAGCATAATATCAGCTTCTATTCATTTTCCTTTGTTTAATTCTACTAATAATTACTGATACAGATTCAAAGAAATTAAAAAGATGGGTTTCCTTATTTTCATTTATGAAAATGAAAATGCTAATACTTATATGAATAGAAAGTAGAGCTGTTTTTAATGACTTGGAAAAAAAAACAGTTTGTCTTACATGTCCATAATTAATTCAAGATCAGCTAAATTACCAGCAGAATTATAATGAGTGACCGATTAAGAAAGTTCAAAAAAACTTTTTTTGTTTATCCAGACTGTACATGCATGGTCATTTCTGATTGGTTAAAACTCTTAATTATATAAGAACACAATGATATGATTAAGAATACATGGTAATTCATTAGAAACACCAATTAATCAAATAGTTTGCTTAATTTGACATTAAAATAAATAATAAGGAAACCCATCTTTAAAAACTAATCAATTTTTCAATTCAAATTTTTTTAATTGTGCTTATTTTTATAATTATTAATATCAAATCAAAGAAACTTAGGAACAGTCAATGAAGATGAAAATAATGATATGCCTAGTGTAATCTGCTACAATTCAAATTTCATTGTTTAATTCAACTCATAATTTATTCTGATTGACAGTAATAGAACCTCAATAAATCACCAAACCATTGAAGACATGTCAAACACAGGGTTTATCATTGTGACCAGAACCTTAATTCATTCATCTCTTAACCCTTTAATAACCATTATTATAATATCTGTATTCACTGTGATAACCTATCATTCATAATTTAATATATTTTTAAATAATAATTGTCTAGAAAACAATAACTATGATAAAGGTCTGGGCTAATTGTCTTCAATAATATATTCAAAAATATAAAAATCAATTAAACAGGAAAAACAATTTAATAACCTTTATTATAATATCTGTATTCACTGTGATAACCTATCATTCATATCAAAATTATAATTAATCACCCTAAAATAATTATAACATTAAAATGAACAAGGACAAAATTCTATTTCAAAATAAGAAAATTTAAAGGGATTTTAATGGTTTTTTAGCCTTTGTATGTGTATTTGTATTTTATCCAGATAATGACATCATCATCTCAAATTTCATAATCCAAATCATTTCAATATCAAACATTCTTGGTTTGATCATTTCCACCAGGTTTAGCAAAATCATCTGGTAAAAAGTATAATATTTTCAAATAAAGAACACAATTTCATTGGATACTACTCGTTAGTTTTATTACACACTACATTTCAACAATCTACATTGTCATCTTCTACCACTCCATAGTTTTATTACACACTACATTTCAACAATCTACATTGTCATCTTCTACCACTCCATAGTTTTATTACACACTACGTTTCAACAATCTACATTGTCATCTTCAGTACATTGTTGAAACGTAGGTGTAATAAAACTAAGGAGTAGTATACCATAAAATTTAGTTCCATTATTTAATGTGATTTCTACCCCTAAATGTTGCTAAAGGATTATAATATTTTTGGATGTGTTCAATTTTACAATGTCAAACTGATGTCCTAAAATTAATGCAAATCATTTCACTATACTCAGAAAATAGGTGTATGTCAATAGAAAGAATAGAAAGAATACTAATAATGGAATCTGTAATCAAATTGTTGCTTTCATTGTCCCCGTTCCAAATACAAAATTTAGAAAACCTCTTTACAATCCCTTTAAAATCCAAACAAATAAGACCTCCAGACCTGCACAGTGTGTGACTATCAGAAAACTGGGCCGCATCCCTTCAGTTAATTCCACTGTCTCATTATTTTGCTTTCATTCTTCCGTTAACTTATCTTTCCACCAATCAACATGTTTCCTGTCTCTATCTCCGTGGTAATCCATGTCAGATTGTCTTCTGATTGGTTTTTATCCTTTCTTAATGAACTCGACATGGTTATCGTGATTCAGACTCGTTATTGATGAACTTATAACTGGACAGTATTGACTCCATTGGGTGTCTTTCTGAGTAATAGTTTAGTTTAGTTTACAGAAATTTTACTAAATTTTTATCAGAGTGTGTGTTTGTGTCTTTTTAATTAAAATCATACTCATGTCTAATTTTTATATAACTTATAAGCTTATCTATTGCTCTGTGACCTATGCCAGTAAGGAATTGTAAAGAGGTTTTTAAATTTTTCATGTGATATTTTGACTGACAGCTAGCATTAAAACATATGATGAATGTCCATCCTGAAATTGGAGAGAACTATTTTCAATGTGATGTTTGTGATAAGTATTTTACTCAGAAATATACCTTGAAGAATCACATGAGGACCCATACTGAAGAAAAATAGGCCTATTTGCAATGTGATATTTGTGAATTTACTTTTATCCAATCAGCCAGACTTGAAAATACAGCATAAGCTAAAAGACTACGAACATTACCCACAATGTGATTTTTGTAATGAAAAGTTCAAAGCAAGGTAGCCTACACAATCACATGAAAATACATCAAGGTGTGGAAACTCATCAATGTGATGTTTGTGAAAGGATTTTTACAAAGAAACACAGCCTTAAACAGCATATGAAAATAGGCCTAGCCTACAAACTGGTGATGTATAAAAAACACAAATGTAAGGATTGTAGTGATTTATTTGATTGATAACAGACTTGATACAATACATGAAAATACATACTGATACAAGAGAATCCATTCAAATGTGATGTTCGTAGAAAGTGTTTTACAACTGCAGACAATCTTAATATTCACATGAGAATACATACTGAAGAGAAACCATACCTTTGTAAAGTTTGTGGAAAGTCTTTTAGAAAAAGCTACTATAGGCATGTACATACTGGACATTAAGCTTACAAATGTGATGTTTGTAACAAAACTTATGGAAACCTGTCAAGCCTGAGATCTCACAAAACATCACACACTGAAGAGAAACCATTCCAATGTGCTGTTTTTATAAAGAATCATCGAGGCTCAAAATACATGTGAGAATACATAATGCAGAGAAACCTTATAAATGTGATGTTTGTGGAAAGTGCTTTAACCAAAGATCTTCTGTGAAACGCCATATGAAAATACATACAGGAGAAAAACAGGGTTCATTCAAAAATTCCTACATCTTCTCTACTTGTATGTAGCACTCCTGGCCCCTTTTGCTTGTAAAGTCTGTAGTGTCAACAAATTCTACTAATATTGTGGTGGGTAAGAGGAATTAATAATTTCAATTATCGATTATCAAATTTCATAATGGATTGTATGTCAAAATTACTGTACCTCTCTACTAAGTTTATTTTTTATTCCCTTTTAAGACTACAATATGAATATTTATAATATATAGCTTTCACAACAAAAGATTGTAGAATCTGTAATTCCCTGAAAAACACTACAAAAATTTAGTTCATTTTCAAACAAAATTATCAATGTAAGAAATAAGTCAGTTGTCTGAAGAGTGCATAGCGTGAAACTCTGAGTAACAACTTGTTTTAGGTTCTGTTCTAATATTTCTAAAGAAAAGTAGGACGTAAAACTCCATTCATCTTCTAAGATTTCAATACATCAATTGTGGAGTGATTAAAAAAAAAAGAAATTGAAATATTTCCAAGTCCTAGTAGATATTGATATGTTATTCTTGAAAAGATAAGATTGAAGTGTAAAATATATAAATCAAATCATCCTCTGAATTTTTTCCAACTGATATCTGAAGTTTTATCTGTAGTACCTCTTAAACTATTTTATTTATCTGATATATCATTAAGACATCTTTAAAATACTGTCTTCAAGCCAACAGATCATGTTCCATGGTTTGATTTATGTATTCTTTACACTTGTATCTTTCTATATCTTATCATTTTAAATACACCATATCAATAACTATAAACTACAGGTTATATATACATCATGGATTTTATTTGAGTGGGTGGGTTGTGAGGGGTTGTGTGAGGGGGAGGGGGGATGATTTCTTTGGGGCATGTAGGATAGTTGGATTTATGTATTGGTATACTTGTATCTTTCTGTATCTTATCATTATTAATGTATCATCTCAATAACTATATATGTCTATACATTCCCTGTATGTGGTATGCCATATATCATAACTATTTTGACGGGTGGTTTGGGGAACTGTAGGAAGGGGATTTATGTATTCTATTCTTGTATCTTTCTGTATCTTATCATTAGAAATGTATCATATCAATAGCTATAAATTCTTTACTAGGTTTTTGTTTCACCATGGGTTCTGTATGTAACTATTTTTAGGGGTGGGGTCAAAGGAGAGATAGGGGAGGGTGGATTGTGTACTATGGTTTAATTAATGTTTTTATCTATATTATATACCATATCTATAAACTACAGGTAATACACCATGGCTTCTATACATCAGTTTTTAGGGTTGGTTAGGGGATGAAGGATGAGAATGGGGATTGTTTGTGAAATACCAATTTCCAGATTTTGATGGGGTAAGGAAGGGGTGCACATTATATAAGCTTGCTTATTATATTCAGAAATATACGGTAGGCGGATTTATGTACGTCTGTAAAATTCTGTATCTTGTCATTAGAAAGTACTATATACTATACATATACACCCCAGACTCTAAACAAAACCTCCAACAATTCCTTTAAAACATCATCCAGTGTTTATCTTTGACTTATATGCACTGTAATAACAGGTACAGACAGGTATAGGCACTGTGTCAGGAATACAACCACTTGTTCATACATTCTACTGCCATATGGCTAAGATATACACCATTTGTTTCAATAACTAGTGAAGACTAATGTCTCAATTAGCTTTATCTTTACTGGACAAAAAAAGCCACAGTTACAAATCTTAAAATATTTGTGAGGATATAATAAGGCATAGGGAGTGTTAAAATGATTAAAAATAGACCACTAAAATTATATTGACAAGAGTTCATATAAGTTTATCTTTACAAGCAAAAAAAAACGACCATACACATACACATATATTCACAAGTTTATATCAATGTCTATCAGATGTTAAAAGGGGATATGCAGCTTGTTAAAATATAGAATTATAAATCAAGAATTATGTAAATCACCAGCCAAACAATATCAATAAAATTACAACACAATGTGCAGCTGAAATTGCTTGTCCAGGCCAATATCTCAAGTAGGCCTTTTCACTGACAGAAAAAGACAAAGAAGCTAAATTGCTGGTAAAAAGCAATTGTTTCAAGGCCTTTCAAGGTCTTACATAACTATATCAAGAACACACTTCAGAACCAAAGGTGATAATTTGTAAGTTTCAAAACTCCTGCCAAAACACTTGAGACAGGCAATTAGTTTTAATATATTAGAAATATACAGAATTTTTATTAAAACTATTATTCATAATAACACCCGAAAAAAATTTATCTCCTGTCCTTAACTTTTAGATCCTTGCCAAAAAACTCCTGAACTGAAAAGTACAGTTAGTCTTCAAAACTTACATAACCTATGCAAACCCAAAGGAGAAGACAGAGGACAAACAAATCAAGACCCCAACCCAAAGACTGTCTGAATGAAAAAGAAAGACTTCACTGACTTCAAAATTCTGTTCATAACTATCTGAACCTTGCCAAAACAATCCAGACCTGAAAGTGAAGACAGGCCATGTCAGACCACTTGTTAAAGCATCTGTTTATAACATTCTCTGAGATTAAGTTTATGTGTTTATTCCATCAACAATAACAGAAACCATTTCTACAATAACATGGTACATTGATGGGATTGTATACCTGCCAATACCCACACAGTTTGCTGTCTATTTCAAACAGGTAGCTGCTGCTGGGTTGATATAGTAACTACTATTCTGCTGATAGACAAAAAACAGGTAACTTCTGGAATGATTAGACCAACTACTACTCTGCTGATGCAAGGCATGCTCACCAAATCACCCAAACCCATCATACTAATAGATTTGTCAACTTGACATACCTTTCGGAGAGTTCACATACTTATTTTGTTTAGTTGGTGTTTAAGCTCTTATGGAACATTGATGGGATTGTGTATCTGCCAATAACCACACAACCTGTTGTCTGCTTCAAACAGGTAACTTCTGGGATGATTAGACCAAATAGTACTCTGTTGATGCAAGCATGCTCACGAGATAACACTCTGTCATTGAGTTTGTCAACTCGGTGTCCCTTTTCAAGAGTTCACATACTTGCTTAGGTTACAAGTAGAGACTATTCCAGCATTGGAATACATCAATTTGATAAGAAATTACCTACTTCTGCAGAATTTACAAGATAAACAAATAATTCAGACTTGCAATGCAATTGCTTCAGCGAAAGGAGATCCAGTCTACCATGGACAAGAAAAAGTACAGCAAAAATCAAAAGCCTTATTTAGCCATGACAGTTTTAAAAGAGAAAGAAATGAGAACTAAATGAACTCTATTACACAAGGTAACATTAATCATATTAATCTCAGACTGATAACTTTTCTTCTTGTGATGCCAGGAAACTTTAGAATCAACGTAAACATCTACCTTGTAAACAATGATTCTATCAATAGGTTATGTAAACAAAACAATGAATGATCATGTAAACAACATCTAAATGTAAACAATCAGCTGATTATACTTAGCTCCTATATTTCATTGTATTTAGTACATGATTGCCAGAAAAGTTACCTGAAAAGGCGAAGAAATCTCAACAATCAGACAAGTGGAAAATGTTAATTGGATGTTTTCCTGAAATCGGTCCATTTTTTAGAAAATGGAGGACCAAACGGTGATTTTTGAAACTCTGTTATGAGCCAGTGAATTAGTCTGTCAATGCAAAATGAAATGAAATGAAATAGAGTTTTACTTCATACTTTTCTTTACCATGTGGACTAATGAAGACGGTGTCAATGCAAATAGATTAATATTAACCCTTTCAACCCTAGCTGCAGGTTTAGCGGCCAGACACTAATGCAATATAGACCCGAGCAGCCGGTATACCAGCCGTTACTAAGTGACATCATACAACGTTAACGTCATACGCTTTTACTTTTATTACTTGGAGTTCAGGGTATATGATGTTATATTACATTTCCATCAAGGTTCAAAGGATTAAGATATTTCTGCACTAACTGCTTAGAAAGATGAAAGTCAGGTCAACTATATGAACATTTTTTTGCAGTAGGTGGTTTTTCTACTATCAAAGGATAAAATCATCAGGCTTTTGCAAACCAATGACAGAAAGAGCTAAAGTTAAAGACTTCTGGAAAACACGCTAAGAATATAGGATTTATTCCAATGAAGGAATAGGACTCTGTACAAGGTCTGACTTTAGAAGGCTTTCTCCATTGTCAGAAGACACAATAAGTTGTGGGCAGTTATTTCCAGGCCCGTAGCTAGAGTCGCTGCAGTTGAGCCCCCCTGAGACCCTGGGCTAGCTATGGGCCTGGTTATTTCTTAGGACAGACATAAACCTATGAAATTAGCGTGCTTTTTTATCTCTTTTCAAATCAATGTTACTATGTGGTATTTTTTGATTTGTTGGAAGATGCAATAAGTTGTAAAATAAAGAAGTTATTTCATCAGACAGTAGATGTGTTTAAATGACTCTGGAAACCATTTTCTGGTCCAGATTTTTAAAGACTTTTCTACTGTCGCTGTCCAAACAGCTGGAAGCCTATAAAATACGGAAGATTATTGATTAGCCAATTGAATGTGACAACTACTTTCCTTCCTCCTCTACAGAAGATCAATCAATCGGCCATTAATGAAGACAGATGTAGAGTGGACAATTCAATTAATTGATTAACTGGACAAACAAAGCTATCATTGGTCATTTATTTATGGATAATCAACTAGATGATCAAGTCTATTTAAATGGCTGAATAAGTCCTTTAAATGCTTTCCAGATCATGTTGGACTTGGTTTACACACTTAGCCAGACAATATGATGCCTGATAAAAAAACTGGATTGGCTTACACACTTAGCAAGAAATAAAACGTTTCATATCCGACAGATTTAGTCCCTGTTTGCAAAATATTTCACTATTGATTTCGGTTGTTAGGGTAAATTGGTACATACCGTTACTTAACAAGAAATAAAATGTTTTACATCTGAAATTATAGATCTTGTTTTACAAAATATATTACAATTGATTTCTGTAGTAACGTTGAATTTAAATGTACAAATGGTACAACTGCTGATGAACTGAATACGTAAAATGTTCGAGAAACTAAATGGGTTGATTCTGGAGATAGTTGGTCTATGAATAAGAATCAAAAGGATAATTAGAGATTAGAGCTGTTAATAGGTTGTGTATAGTCTAGCACACATATTTCTGCTCATCCGAAAACATCAAAACAATCAGTCCACTATATTTTTAGGTAATTTAAAGGGACATTCAGCCTTTTATTTTAGGTTCAAGTTTTTTTTTTGCTCAAATTTTTGAAAACTACACACCAAAAACTAGAGAATTGTGTCCTGTAATATATTCTAGAAATCAGCCCTTTATGACAGATGATAAATGTTAAAATTTACTAACAGATCATCTCAATATCATGTTATCTCATACCTAGTTTAAAATTAAAAGGAAATTATCAATTTATATAATTCAGCTGGTAAAAACAGATATTCAGATATCTATATCAATATATGCAAAAAAATGAAAACTTTGCTCCACAAACCAAAAATTAGAAGACATTACAGTCTGTAAGATATGTGATCAAAAAAAGAAATTTTTCTATCCAATTGTGTCAAATTGTACAGCATCTAGACTAGATTTTAATTTAGCTGGTAAAAGTAATAATCAGGCTATATATGGCTTTAAATTCAAAACGTTGTTCCATCAGCAGAAAGCACAAAATTAGAGGACTATCGTTTCTTTAAGATATTTGATCAAAGAAAGAACTTTTTATACCAAATCAACTTTGTCTGAGTTTTTTTCCTTTGTGTTTTGAAGTGAATTCTTGAAGTTTATCAACACACGATGATAAAAAACATCTCTATCCAATTATTTCCCTTGAGTCTTTAAAATATCCGCCTTTTCGACATGAAACATTGATCTACGAGGTAGTAATGATGTTTCAGCCATTAAAACATCACCTTCAGTACTACTGGGAAAAACTTCAATATATTCAATAAACCTTTATTATCATACTCTCTTATCCAGCAGGGATGTTGATTCAGTGGTATTTGCCAGTCATGTATGATTGGTGCTTGAAGTAGTGCATTAGGTGTTATAGAAAATAATCTCTAATGAAATAGAGTTAACCTGCCATTTTTTAGCCAGTCATGTTAGCCAGCAAGGTTGTTGATTTTGTTGTTTTTGCCAGTCATGGTATGATTGATGCTAGAAATAGTGTAGTGTATTGATTTACATCATTGCTGGTACAAGTTAAAATGAAATGAAATGAAGGGAGTTTTACGGGCAATGCCATGCAGTGTGTAATGAAGGAAATTTTGCCAGGACAGCAGCATTAGTCTGCTCTTTTTCGATTTCCAACTGTCGAGGGATCTACAGCCTGTAGCACACAGGGTCTCGGTTTATTGTCCCATGAGAACGACTAGACACTTTTTCCACGTCAGCCCCTGTTACCTGCGTCACTGAAAGGGGGAAACCAAGTTGAAAAATCCGAAGGTATCATTTCAATCTATGCCGGGATTGAACCCTTGACGCTTGTGCAACTTAATCAGGAAATGAGGCTGTCAACTTGCCTGTATTTGCCCATTATGTATCTGATCCTTGGTCAAGATCTTTGGCACCAAACTTGAAAACTTTCTACATTTTTTTGTGATAGAATGCTCAACCCTTTTACAATATGTAGAGTGGTCATAATAAAGTTTAAAGGAATACTACGTCTTAGAATTAACATAAAATTTAAGAATTTTAAACTTGGCGAATAAGAGCTAGTAGATATACCTGGTGTCATAAATAACATAACAGGATCCTTATATAATCCAATAAATCCAAAAAACTTAATAAAAATACAATTATCTATTGAAAAACGCTTAATATCAAGATTAAGCATTTTTCAATAATTACCGGTACTTAGTTTTATGAATTTTCCAATTTTCCATATTTTACAGGGATTCTGTTGTAACTTTATGACACCAGGTAAGCTAACTGATGAATATATACTCATATTGACCATTTCGACAACTTAAATTTATGTTCATTCTAAGAGGCATTATCACTTTAAATGATAATTGCAAATAAAAATTTGTATATCAAGAATTACAATAAAACAGAGTATTGAAAAAAAAATGTAGCTTTAATAATAACTGCTAATCTATTTATGGAGACACACAAGAATGGGATTTTTATTCAAACAATGGGAATTCAAAAAACCCATAAGTTTCAGAATAATTAAAGCCATGCTGTTTATAGTAAGATTGGCAAACAGTGGGTTAACAACAATCTTCAGTTATTACAGTTTGAAAAATTAATCCTGTTATAAAGACACTTAGTGTCATGCTGTTTACAGTGAGATAGCGGGATTGAAGGGGTTAAAACAAGGGATTATATCATAACAAGATTAAACAGAGATCAACTGCTAGAAACAGGGGCTGTCAATGTCACATTGTCTGTTGTCTGTCTGATTTGAGAGATTAAATATTAAAATAGTTGTTTGGAAAAGGGGTTTCAATGACACATAAAAGACATCTGACTTAAGAAAAAAAAACAAGGCATCACTTATTGAAATTTATGCTGATATTTTGGTAAAATTATCAAAAAAAATAAAACAAAATACAATTTTATTAGCTTTATCAGGAAAGATAGGCTGTGGACTTACTTACTGGATGGTCATGTCTTATTGGATCTTGTCTTAAGTTGTCTAAATGAGCCCTAATTGACTTAAAGATTTCAAAATTTGGGCTAAATGGTAAAAGGGATTGTAAAGAGGTTTCTTATACTGTACATGTATCGATGTATCAGGGACACTGATAACATCAATTTGCATTGTTCAAATTTTCAATTAGACATCTATGGTTCTAGTGTTTTGTGATGTCACTAAACGTGAAGGGCCTTATGTGATCCTAGTAGCATATCCACTATTTATTTACGAAGGTTCTTTCCACTGACCAACAATCTTGTTTCCACTTGAAACATGTTGTATAAGGTTTTATAAGAGAAACTCTCTTATAGAAGCACTGGCCTAGGTCACAAGTAGGGACTGTGGATTTCAACATTGGAATACATCAATTTGATAGAAAATTACCTACTTCTGGAGAGATTTACAAGATTAACAAATAATTCAGAAATGCTGTGTTAGGCTTGTTAAAGCTATTAACGGTTTTTAGCTAGCAGTTTTCAGAGTGAAAATTCATCTTAGATCATCTGTTTTTAAAAAAAGTAAAGTACTGATATTTTAATATTGATAGCAGAGTTTCAGGTACAGAACTGTAGAAGATGAAATCTATTATAATATCTATTTCATTATAAATGTCATAACACAAAGTTAACATCATATCATAATTCTAACTACACATGGCAGAAATATTAAGTTTTTTCTCTAGATATTCCTGATCTCAATATCAGAAGACAATGTCTTTAACATTACAGCAATTTTGCATGCTTTTTTTAAAACAGGCATAAAAATACCAAATAACCTTTGGCCAACTTGTTGTATGGACTCTAAGGGAATGCTGATTTGTCAAACTCTTTGAGTCCTTTTTCTTTGGTTCCTAATCACAATATCAGGAGGTAGTGGCACTAACATTACAACATTTTTAAATTATTTCTCTATCAGATAAAAATAACACAAGGGTCACTCCTCAAGGTAAGAAACATTCTGATGCCTGTGCCAGTGCTTCTGAGTGTCAGCCTGGTGTCAGCTTTCATCCCCTTTTACTCAAAATATCCTTACCTCCTATATATGGACTCTTAAAGGTATGCTAATTTGACAAAAGCATTTCAGAGTTTTGTACAGATTTTGGACACAGGACCACATAGATTTATATCAGTTCCTTTAAGACAATAGTAAATATGGATATGGACCTACATGGATGTGTTAAAACTGTTTGAAAGCATTTTTTATAGCCAGTGTTAGTACATGATATAGTCAGATGACACACAAATGCCTCATCAAAATTTTACAAAAATTAAAAATTTTTTTTTTCAAAGATTGGTAATATAAATATGATATTAACGAAATATGTCATTTATATGAACTAATAATTAAGCATCATTTAGTGCTCTTCAGAGCCTTGAGCATCCCTAAGAACCCTTGCAGGATTTTTGCCTTATAGAAAAAAAAGACCCTAGTTACAGCCCTAGAGACAATATCATGTTTAATATCACAAGTTTATATTTTTGCCTCCACTATATTATGAAGTATTAAATAATAAAATCTCAAGGAAAAAAAACAAAACAATTTGACCGGTTTTTAAAAAATGAGTCATACAAGATCTACTTACAAGAATTATGAGGTTAAATATAATATAGAAAGAAAAAAACGAAAGTAGGCGTTTCTATGACAATAAATATATAAAATGTCATGTACAACTTTCTTCACATGCTGTTCTGATTTTCAGGAAAAATATAAAAATAATTTCTAAAATACCAAAGTTGATTTCTGAGTTTATGGAATTTAGTATATGTACTATATAAAACCAGATATATACCAATCAAATTCCCTTAAAGGGATGGATGTATGGCAGATCATACTTCAGTCTCAGAAACGGGAATTTGTTTGCTAAGCCAATCAATAATAGTGTTCACAGCTCACTGTCAAACTTTGAGTCTTCAAATCTATGTGTGTCTAGAATTATCAGCATTTACAAGTTAAAAGATGAGCCGTCTTTTCTTAAACACAGCTATTTATAGAAAAGACATCTATAGACATAGGAAAAGATCTTCCTAGATTGAGATATTTTAGATGGAACTATGCATTTTTCATACATTTCTAGTACTTCTGAAGACTATTAACATTATATTCAAGACTAAAAACAACACAAAGTGGCGCATCTTTCCCTTTTTACGAGCTGATAGAGCCCTATTATCACTTGCACTCTTCATAATTTATATTCCTAGATGACTATGTCACTTTAAGTCTGATAAAAACAGGCTGTAAATTAATTCTACTTTTCTAAGAATTTGTCAGATGTTTTGATACAATTCTACCAGGTGTATCTATTAAAAAAGCAAGATCAAAATGTTATTCAAGAGCATGAAATTAAATTAGCAAATAATTAAGAAAAAAAGTGGAACACCCACATTTGACCTTTTTTGTAATAAATAAATTTTTTTTTACCCTTTGACTCTAAAATGCTTACAGGTCATGTGAATTTTTGAGTGTTTTGGGAAAAAATGAGTGAAATGGCCACAAATGGTAAATTATAATATTATACAACATCAACTGCCTAATTGATGAAATTTCTAGTGAATCTAGTGAAAAAGTTAGTAAATATATCCAGTTGATGATAGACTAGCATAAGCTCCTGGTGTTTTCAAAACACTGTGATATTTTGTATGTAATAACTATGTTCTACTGAATTAAATTTTGTCTTAACCAAAAATATTCCCAAGAAACATTAAAAAATATCTGCACAACTAACAAATATGATCAAAATTAACATTAACAAATATATTTGAAAACTGATGTTAACAAATGATCAAATCTAACATTAACAAATGTATAATACTAAAGTTAACAAACATGTTCAAAAGTAACATTAACAAATGTAATCGAAAACTGATGTTAACAAATGATCAAAACTGATGTTAACAAATATTATCAAAACTAACATTAACAAATGTGATCAAAACTAACATTAACAAATAAGATCAAAAACTAACATTAACAAATATATTTGAAAACTGATGTTAACAAATGATCAAATCTAACATTAACAAATAAGATCAAAAACTAAAATTAACAAGTATATTCGCAAACTGATGTTAACAAATGATCAAAACTAACATTAACAAATATGTTCAAAATTAACATTAACAAATATGTTCAAAATTAACATTAACAAATATGTTCAAAATCAATATTGACAAATATGTAGACTCTCCAAAAGCCAAACCCTATAATTGCAAATTGGCATCAGGTGAGGAGAATTCATGCAATTGAATATGATATAAACCTTAATCAAATAGTCGGTGAAGCCTGTAAAGAATTCCTCTTTCATGCATAAGAAGAAGAAAAACTAGAGTACTAAATCATTTCCATGCCAGTCCTTTGTTTACAATCAACTCATTGAGGCATAAAAAATAAAAACGTAATAAAACATCGGAATATTGATTGGAATTCTGGTTCATTATTACTCTTTATTCATTATTCTCACTTTATGATTCATTCTATGATCTACAAGGTTAGCAGGTGTGTTATAGTAAAATATAGGTTGGAGGGTTGGGGGTAGCACTGAAAAAAGAGGTGGAGGGGAGTTAAATAGGCAGGAGTGAGATCAGTATAAATGGTACAAGGGAAGAATAGGGCATGATATTCTAGAGTTACTATTTTGATTCCTTCTACAATCTTTAGATGGAAAGGTGACCAGTTTAGTTGAGAGGTAGCACGGCAAGAAAAAAAGTGGAGGGAAAGAGACATAGAAGAATAGGCAGAATATTCTATAATATAATAAAACCATAATTTATCTATCTGAATTTCTGGTTACCTGAAGTTTCAGGGTTCAATCCTCCAAACAGGTGGAGATAATACCAGTTCTCTCTTCTTGTTAGTTATGCAAATTGGAGGGACTGACATGGAAAAATTTTTCCAAGTTTTCGGATATCGATGATTTATCTAGGCCCTGTGTGCTACAAGCTGTGCACATTAAAGACCAGAGTTGGTAAATGAAAAATTCCTAATCATTTACACTGCATGGTCTTGCTGTATAATGTTTCCTTCTTCATTGACTCAATCAAGTGCAGAATAGTAAGAGGTTAAACAGCATTCCCCTTCCTGAGATCAAATATCAATATACTTCACAGAAGATGATCAAACAATTACAAATATGTTTATATTTCTTTGTCCATATTATTTCATGTTTATAAAAGCATGGTTTGGTTTGAACATTGGTATTATTATATGGACGTTTTTTTATTGTAACATATTGAATGACATGTAATACATGATGTAACTTGTGTTATGACATAGCCATCAAATTGATCTTTGAGAAATTGATGGTTATGGCATGGTTAATGTATTTAGTTGATAGGTTGAGAAGCTACAGACCTATGCATGTATGAAAACAGTCTGGTTCTTCTAATGTGTTTGAAGATATCAGATCAGATCAGACATTTGACTAAGTCAAGTTATTAGAACTATATGTCAAGTTACTATATGTCAAGTTACTATGTCAAGTTACTATGTCACTATGTCAAGTAGCAAGACTAAATCAAGTTACAAGGATATGTGAAGTTCCTTTGGAAAGTAACAAGGCTATATCAAGTTACTATATGTCTTCATTAGCCCACATGGTGCAGAAAAGTAGGACGTAAAACAACATTCATTTCATTTCAGGTTACTACACTATGCCGATGTCACATTATTATTTCATATCAAATTGTTGCACTGTGTGTCAAGTTACTGTGTCACGTTACAATGTCACATTGTGACAAGTACAGTAAGAATTATCCTAGTGAAATCAGTGAGTTATAAAGGTGTAAAATCTACGAGAGTTCCAGACAGAGAGAAATCTGTAACTATTATTCTAGATAAATAATAGATGACTTTATCTAACTATTCTCTTCTATAGATAGATTAGATAGATAGGCTACCTTTTACTTCAAGGGATTGTAAAAAGGTTTTCTAAACTTTTTATGTGTATCTAGGACACTGATAGCATCAATGTGCACCATTCCAATTTGAAGTTGTAAGCTTTTGGTTCTTGCAATCCTACTAAAACTAAGCATTTAATGACCTAACTTAGCCTGGGATTGTAAAGAGGATTACTAAATTTGTATGTTTTGTATGTGTATTGGGGACACTGATACCATCAATTTGAGTCATTCTGATATCCAGTCAGACAACTGTAGTTCTTGCAATACCACTTAAACCAAGCATTTTATGATGTGCCTTAGCACTTAGGTTGGCAGCTTTCGAAAGTGAAGCCATACACCATTAAACAGCCCATCAGACCTACACCACTGACATAGGACGTTGAAAAATGAGGTGGTAGATTTAATCCTGAAGATTCAAATCCATGGCACCTAAATGCCTAGCAGGAGACATTGCAACTTGCTATTGACTGAGCTATTCTGCTTTATGTAACAGCAATTGAATGTCTCAAATATTGAAATTTGAAGCCATTCTACTATGAATGTTGACACCATGCCAATTTCCAGAAGCACTTGCCATGGATTCAAAATTGTTCTAACCCTGAAGATTCAAATGCATGGCACCTAAATGCCTAGCAGGGGACAATGCAACTTGCTATCAACTGAGCTGTTCTTCTTGATGTAACAGTCAATGAAGGACTCCAATGTTGAATTTCATCTCCATTCTACTATGAATGTTGACACCATGCCAATTTCCAGAAGCAATGGCCATGGCATCAGAACTTTTCTAACCCTGAAGATTCAAATCCATGGCACCTAAATGCCTAGGAGACGACAATGCCACTCGTTATCGACTGAGCTATTCTGCTTGATAAAGCAGTCAATGAAGGACTTGAATATTGAATTTCGTCTCCAATCTACTATATTGGAGCACTCGGTACTGTTTTATTGCACTGCTTTGTATTGAATTTCACTAGATCATTATTACTAACAGAGAGAAAAAATACAATAAAAAATCATTTAGCCATGACAAAACATCAAAGACTTTCTCTTTTAATCAAGTTTTTAGAATTTTCATCAAGAATAATAATTTTCTCATCATGAGAACAAGTTGTAATCAGTAATTACCAGAATACAATCTGATTGGATTTTAGGGTGAATTTCTATCTTTTGTTCATGAATATCCCCAATTACAATAATTAACTAATACACATTATCAGCTATGTGGACTCTACAAAAGGGATACTGAGTTAGAATAGTCTACTGAAGTGAAATGAAGTGTTCTGGAATAGTGAGAAATCTCTGTCCAGTTAGCAGTTAACTACATATATACAATGATAACTTTCTAGGACAATGAATTTTGGATTTTTGCAGTAATGTGTAGGTTTTCAACCACTGGTACATGTCTCCAGTGGGAAGTGCATTTTTTATTGGGGACATTTGAATTTGTAACAGGCTTATTATTCCTGTCATACTGTCGCTTCAACCATTCAACCCTTGCCTGTAATTGTTTATTTTCATTTAATACCTCAGACATTTTGTCATCAACTATGTCTTCAACTTTCTGACTAATTTCTGCAATTCTGCCATCAATTCTGTCGAGAATCTTTTCATTATGAAGTTTCAGTTCTGTAAAAAAAATTGTTTTTCAAGCCCATTAGGTCGGCCATTGTAGTAGGACCTCAAATTCAGTTGACTCATAATGGTGGAAATGGCTAAATCGCATTACCTGAACATTCATTTATTTATTTATTCACGGCTTAGCCTTAGGACTTAGCTAACATTTTCTCTAAGTACTTGGAAGAATTATTTGCAGAATTTTGTAATCCATACTACAACAAGACTGTGCCTGATATCCAATACTAGATTCACTTTCCATTCTGCACTTCATGCTACTGGAGACCATGCCAGATACCCTATCCTAGTTTCAATTTCCATACCTGGGGAAATCAGTTTTCATGCTGATACGATGAGGGGACACATACAGAAACAGGTTGAAAACCACTGCAATAGAGAATCTAATTAATTAAAGTACAGAGAAACGTGAGAACCAGGTAGAAAGTACAGACATGATCATCTGTTGTTTTGGTGGACATCAAACATTAAATTGAGATAATCATGGGGGTTGTTTTCCATCCATCCAAATCAAACTCCTTATAAGATTAGTATGTCATATCAGGTTAATATTCTTTTGATATTTAGAGTTAATTCTAGAAGAAGTATTTTTCTTTTATCATCTGCTCTTATTGTTTCTTTATAACCAATAAATTGCTGTCCTCAACATCTTTTGTTTATCCTAGACATCAATATTTCTCCACTGACTTAATTACAGGTATAGGTGAGAGACTGGTGAGATGAAAGGCTTTCTTCATCTTTTGTTTTAAACCCAAGAACAATATCTTACCTCATGTTAATTACACAGGTTATCTTTCATTGAGATGAAGGCTGAAGAAGTTACATCAAGGTGCAGAAAGGGGTTCTAAAGAGGTTTTCTAAAGAAATTTGTGTATTGGGGACACTGATAGCATCCATATACATCATTCCATTTATCGGTCAGACGTCTGTGGTTCCTTCAATCCAACTAAAACTAAGTGTTTTAAGACGTCACTAATCACAAAATTTGCTTTATCCCTTATTTCATGAGGTTTTAGCGGGAACCACAGACGTCTGACTGAAAATTGGAATGGTGCAAATTGATGCTATCATTGTCCCTGATACACATACAAAATTTAGAAAAAATCTTTACAATCCCTTCAAAATTGAAAATAGTCAAGAATAGCTCGAAAATAGTCTCTATTTTAGAAAAACGATTGTAATATCTTAAAATTTATTTTAAGTCCAAACTTTTCTATTTTCAGAGCTCTATTATTAGTAAAAACTTTCTATTAGCAATGAAGGTAAAATTGAAAATAGAAAACCCAGATCCTGCAACTTCCTAATTAGTTACTACTCATATTTTATTCCATTCAAATTAATTATATTAATCAAAGCTGTGTTAAGATTGAAGAAGTTCCTAAAAACTTCTATGTAAAGCACTGGCCAAGGTCACAAATAAAAAGATAAATGTTCAATACAAGATGCTAGATGGTGATGAGAACATAGTCTCATAAAAGCACTGGCCTAGGTCACAAAGTAAAGATTTATTATAAAACTTAAGATGAAGAATACAAAGGTTTCTGAGCTTTTGTTTTGAACTCACCTAAATACCTATTCAAAAAATATATCTCATAAAATGTTTTGAAATAGTCTTTTGTTTCACCTGGCCAAAATTTCCTTTATAAGATGCAAGATTTCCCCATCTTTTGTTTTGAAAATACCAATAGTTCATAATAAAAAAAAAATTAAATTTGTAATTTTTTACCCAGCAATATTCCCCTTCATAAGATTAATTAAGAGAGCAAGGGTTCCTAATCTCTTGTTTTGAATCTATACCCACAGTTAATTACAAAAAATGTAATTACACCTTAATTAAAGGTGTTCCAACAGTCTTTTGTTTACATGACCATAATTCCCTTAAGATGAAGAGAGTGAGAAATCTCATCTTAGATTTAAACTCATACCTACTGTTAATTACAAAAAAAAATCACACCTTCATAAAAGGTAGATATAGCAATAGTCTTTTCTTTTACCTAACCATATTGTCCTGTATAAAATGAATTATGCAAAGGTTCCTCATCTTTTGTTTTATTCTATACTCTTGTTAATTAAAAAAGATGTAATTAAAGGTGTTCCAAAAGTCTTTTCTTTTTGGCAGACATATTTCCATATAAGATGAAAAGATTTCCCAATCTATTGTTTTGATTCAATCACCATAGAACATACAGTTAATTACAGGTGAGAAAGTGAGAAGAAAGAATATGGGTATATAGGTAATTATACTTATTATTGCCCATCATTATTGTTTACAAACCCCTGGGAGCTCAATGACTTTATCACTCTGATCAGATGAAGATGTTATACATGACACCTTCAGCACCACAGGGGTACGATAATATGATATATAGCACGGTTATTTAACTTCAAAGACAATATACCGCTATATCGTCAATTAGCCCTTTGATCTTTACCACCAGGTATTAATGAATGGGATTTCTTACCTTAATCGTCTCATCCACACTATAGCACGTGGATTTTCCATCTTCCTTCTGTTTACTGCTACTCCCTGCAGTCGCCATCTAGTTAGGCTAACAAGTGTCTTTCAAAACCTTATCTTGGAATTGAGGGAAATCCTTTCATAAATGTTACTAAAAATAGACTCATTCTGATTGACATGGAAACAAATAATCCAAGACTGTTCCAGAACTTCACAAAGCACTGTCAGTTAGAAAAATATAATCCAAACACTATTTTAACATTCGTGAAACTATATCCATTGATGATAAGTATAATATCACATTGTATTCATATTACTATGGTATATCCAGGCATGGTATACAGAGCCATGGTATATGAGACTCATAACACATGGTTTCACAACATTCCCTCACAATAGATCCTACAACCTGTCAATCATTGGCGCGTGCTTCTTCTCTATCATGCACGCGATGAAATGTGAGTCAGACATTGATAAAAATAGGATGAAGCCGAAGTTAATAAAATGTCCATTATATTGAGAGTAAATTCACTCAATCGTTTTATGATCATCGTTCAGGCAGGTTCATTTATTTACAAATACTCTGTTGAACTCTGCTCGCTGCATTCTTGGAATATACAGAAAATTACGCTAAAAAGTATATTAATTCGTCTAAAAGACAGTTAAACGATGTTATATTTAGACGGATTTAGTTTCAAATCAAAAGTTCATTAACTCCCGTTGAGGTACTTGGAATCTGAGATTATCGTCACATACTGTTTCCCGCCAAATTGGTGATTTAGTGTCACGTGTTATCGCAGCCTGATCGGTGATTAAAGCACCGTTGTGTCAGATTGTTATCGTTGATCAATTGGTGATAAACGAATTTTTACAACTCAATGTTTTTATGTCATATTTTCTCCAGACTTGGATATTATCGTTTCATCACATTTGTCATGTTATAAACTCCAATTAAAACACATTATAAAATAATTAAATACTAATTTTCACAGTTTGTCATACCAAATAGTCTAATTAGATGTTAGACAATGTTTTGATAAATTAAAACAAGTTTTTTTCATACCTATATTACATGATAAAAATTAGACCCGTGTTTTCGCATTGCATAAAATAGCGCTCGATACATCAATTGTAAAGTGATATAGAAATACCACTGCTAAAATAGCGCTCAATACATCAATTGTAGAGTGATATAGAAATACCACTGTTAAAATAGTGCTAAATACATCAATTGTAGAGCGATATAGAAATACCACTGTTAAAATAGCGCTCAATACATCAATTGTAGAGCGATATATAAATACCACTGTTAAAATAGCGCTCAATACATCAATTGTAGAGCGATATAGAAATACCACTGTTAAAATAGCGCTCAATACATCAATTGTAAAGTGATATAGAAATACTACTGTTAAAATAGCGCTTAATACATCAGCTACAGAGAGATAAAGAAATATTAAAACATAGCCTAAAAACAGAACCTGACAACATATTATATTTTTAAATACGTTTTATAAGAATCAGAATTTATAAGAAGAGTTTATAATCTTTAAATTTCAGACTGAATCATAATATTCCAACAACATTTTAAATTTATAGGCTAATTGCCATCCTTTGATTTCAAGGAGACGATCGGTAATAATAAAAACTATTTTTTACAGCTATACTTTCAAGAGTTATTGCCCTTTGATCAAAGATTTCCAAAAGAATATCTTAGGGTGATATTGGCGTCTCTTTGCCCAATGTCTTCTACGACTTTGCCTGTGTGTTCCTATGTACCCTTTCCTAGGACTAGTATCTTAGCGTTTTTGTGTTGTAAAAATTCCTATTTCGATAAAAACTTGTGGTCTCTGATGGTTAGCCTAAATGAATATTGTATAACTACTGGCAACCTTTGAACTATGTCTTTGTAATATTAAGCCAGGGTTCAATTCAGATTTAAAAAATTGATTAGCAATTAGTCGCGCTTAATTCTGGTTTTGGCAAATCAAGTTAGAATTTGATTCCCATTCCTTTAAACCTCGGTAGAAATTCAAAATGTTTCAGCTGTAGACTTTGTGAAAAGATGCTGAAAATGACGTTTGTTCTTTCGGTTGTAGAGTCCGCCGAGATTTACGGTATATTTCAAGAACTGACTGAAAATGTACAAATTGATTTGATTCGCAGATCGCTGAGATAAATTTTGATTTTGGCTAATCATAATTAACGTTGGATTCCACAAGGGGTCATTTTGACTCGCAAACTGCAATACCGCTTCGATTGAATATTACATTAAGCATGAGAGCAGCTTACATTCTATGCAACACAATCGTCAATTTTGGCAACGTTATCCTCCATAATATTCTAACCATTATATATTGGCTAAAGTTTGAGTATAGTTTTCATAGGATTTTACAAGTCTTGACTTGCGACTTAGACGTGAAATGAAAATGAAATGTCATCTATCAGTTGGTAAACCGGCGGCATATTGGGACAATATTTCCAATTCAAACAATATTATTGAATTTTCATCCAAAGAGAAAAAGCCAATCTACAATATTATTATGTTATTTTTTTCATTTTTTTATTTCACGATCTGATAAAAATGTTTAATCAAGGTAACTAATTGTTCTATTTCATGTTTAATCGCTAGTGTGTTAGGGTCATGTCACAGAGCAATAGATAAGCTTATTAATGTTTTACTGTAGCACTGGTAGTGCAACGTAATTCTGGCAATTCAATTTCAAGTAGATTTCCTCTTTTCTAACGTCTGTCAAATAAACTAAAATAATATATAGACTACTAAATTTGTTGATAATAGAGTTAAGAGGATATCCTACTGAATGTTTTCGATTACCAATAGAAAGGGATATGCTGAGAAACGATTATATTTTTCGGGCATTATTTAATCAAGGAAAAACTTATTTGGGTAAACAAATTTTAGATCTCCAAATAATAACGGGGTATTAAGTTTAATATTGTAAGAGATGTCGAAAAACATCTGGAACCACATTTTTAGATTAAGTCACTTTATCCGAATAGAATGGAGAAATTTATCCTCAAGCTATCAAAATGATTGCCAAATTTTCGATCACCAAATGAAAGGGATTTAATAGCGGTAGTTTGCCGACGCATTTTAGGAATTTCAAATCACATAAAAAACGCATTATTATTTAAATCTATCTCTTTAACATTAGATGTTAATGGATTTTAATTTTATTTCTATGCAATAAAACTTTTAAGATCCTGCATTATCAATTAGTACGACTTGTCATTCCCGACTACTTTGTTTATATTTTTAATTTTCACACGCGCTACTTGGCGCGGTTTTATGTCATGGAATGTTTCGCGCAATTGCATGAGAAATTCCCGTTGTAATATTCGCGCTCATGTCGATCTCTATTGACTAATCAGGCAGATATTACATGAAGTCATATGTCGCGATTCGACATGTTTTCATTACGATTATCTATGGGAAATAATTCTTAGCAGTCCAGACATGCTTTAACCTATTGAACTCTGACCTCATAGGGGTCGAATGATTTGATTGGTTATATTTTCTATTCATAATAAATCCAAACAGTTTGAATGAATCTGATTGGTTTAGAAAATAGAAGGCGTGACTTTGGTTCCCAAACACGCATCATCTCGCGCCAAATAATCAGCTGGAAAACCCATCATATGCCCCTGCGGCTAAAAATTTCTGGGGATTGAGTGAAAAGGGCAGTTTTTGGAGTGGACACTGCAGTTTATATTTTGCAGTGCTAGTGATATATCCTAAAACTGATTTTTTGAAGAATAATTATTTCGGAATGTTTTGATTTACTCATTTGCCCTACTAACTATTGATATATTTTAATTGGATTATATAATATAGGAATATTTATTTATTATTTATTACTTGGATAATTATTTAAACAAAAGGTAATTATTTATTTATTTATTTACACGAAATTCTTCAGTTGTAGGGCATTGGCTTCAAACATTTTCTCTCAAATTGACCATTGAATTTAGGTTATGCAATTAGGGTCTAGGAACCCAGGAATCCCGGCCGCCGCTCGAGGGTTGAAAATCTGTAAATTTTAATGACAGTTTTAATTTTGTAATATTTATTATCTATGCTCTTCAGAAAAAATCCACAATCATAATTTTCATAAGCTAGGAAAATTTTTTCTCCCGATTCTAACGCAGTCTTCGACTCGCAGAGACATGTTTTCAGAATGACTAGTCATAAAATGACTAAATCATTTGTGATTAGAACAATATTGGCAATAATTGCACAACAAAACCAAGGAACGGTATGACACTAATTGAAAAGTTTCCAAGGTGTTCAAAATTTCGGTGTTAAAATTGTCGAAAATGTGTGAAAAAACAACTGTAAACAAACGCCGGTTGAGATGGTAAATTGTTTATCCATGTTGCCTGGCGGCCGGGGTATTGTACGACGCAATCACGCGCCAATTTTGAACGTGCAGAATTCAGACGAGAATGAACACAGATTTTCATGTCTTTGGGTTTGTTTATAACAATTCGGTAAGTTTGAATGATAACACTTCACCAATTAGTTAAAACAGTTTTTAGTGATTAGGGTTTCACAGTTTTTAGGGGTTGAACGATTCTTGAATTGTGTTTTCTGAGAAATATTTGTGAATCGAAGCACATGGAAACTTGAAATGGCAGTTGTTTTGGTTTTGAATTTTTTTGGCAAAATGGGAATAGAACGTACCAATGACGATGAATTTCGCCGGTTTTTTGAAACATTTTTGGGTGCATGTGTATTCATTATGATTGAAATTCAGCTTTGATGCCTTGATTTGGAAAAGAACCGTTAGGAATTTCGTTTAGCAATCGAGCTACTGTTTGTATTGAAATGTGACCAGTCGACTGTATCATGAGTGGAATGGGGATTTGGGCGCGCCTTTCCCCTCCAAAATCAAGGGGCGTTTTTAAAACAATTCATTATTCAATTAAAAGATCATTAACTTTAATCAAGATGTTAATTAACCATTGTGTAAAAATTCTTAATCTTAAACGGCTTAATTTGAAGACTGTTTTGTAACAGAAAAGCCATGTTTGGATAGTCTAGATCTCCAAATATTTTTTAGGTTGGTTGAATAAATATTTTATAGATCGAAGATTATGATTAAGATAGATGTACCGTAGTTAAAATACATTTTAAGATAAAAAAAATTCTGAATATAAATTTTTTATTTTTGCCCCCAAATTTTTGAATGCCCCAAATTTAGGTCATGAATGTTTTGGCTCAAATATTTTTATAACATCACATTTAGGTTGGGCAAGGACAATCATTATGAATTTTTGGATTTGAAAAAATCTAGTCAAAAACCATGACTAGAATTGACTCTTTCAGTACCTGTGGCGGTATGAAATTCCAATGATTTGAAATATATTTGATTTGGAAGAGGGGTATGTTTTTGCTCTATTTAAAGTTGTGTTTTTGGAGGGAACTGAGCTTTGACACTTTTCTAATTTTCCTCAAAAAATGGAAGCACAGTAGAGTTCAAATTTAAAATTGATATAAAAGAAGATTTGAAATTTATTATTTCTGTTTTTTAGAAATGGCTGATGTAACGGAGAAAATTTTATCAGCCAAACTCAGAGCTACTCTGACAGAGTCTGAAGATGACAGTGATAATGAAGTTAGGCATATCAGTGAAAGAATCCCCTTTAATAGAAACACAAATAATAACAATGTGGACCGAAGTGGTGATGTCAGCAATAAATTTAATGCTCGACCACTTAACAAAGATAAAGAAAACAGTCCAAAAATTCTACGCATAAAATCAAGACGTCATTTAGAACGTAATGATTCTTCGGACAACATTGTGGTTGATCGGCCAGTGACACCTGTGAAAGACTCTGACCAGCCTGAGATCCCACAAGCCCCTCTTACCCCTACCACAAATCTTAAAATGTTGTTCAGTGCTGTGAGTCCAGAAATTCGTAAAATGCAGGATCAGAAACGACAGGAAGAATCTTTATCAGAAACACCTCCCCCTGAATCAGAGGACAGTAAAGATGATATTATTTTCTCTTCTCAAGAAAGTGATTCTGGAAAACCAGGTGGTTCTCGGAAAGAAAAATCGTTAGGTCTTCTGTGTCAAAAGTAAGTAGACTACACTTTTATCAGTTGATTACACTACTGTTCCATTTAAGTCTAAGTATAATCATATACATGACTACCATATATGATTTTCTTCTTTGATATAAATTCATTTGATATTAACATAAAAACACATTTAAACATTACTCTAACCCTGTGCCAGTACCTTCTGTTGAATAGAGACTAGTTGCCTTGCTTGTCGATATTTACTGGTTTCTTTTCAACCACCCTAATCACTACTGGCAAGGAATGATGGGTGAACAAATTAATTCTCATGTAACAATTTGTAAAACTGGTTGGATGGCTGAAAAGTTAGTATTCAATTGAATGCATAGGTGCTGGGTTTAAAAGAACCCTTGAAAACGACTTTTGAAAAGTCCAGCCACGTCTATCTATGGGTGTAGCAAGCCACCAAAATGCATTTTAGGCCCTTAGTAGAGTGACATGGCTTGGTTGGATTATGCCTCGGTCCTTGCCACCCTCCAACAAGCCTTTTTTTTATGTCAATGTTTACGTTTGAATATTTCATTTCAGGTTTTTACAGCGTTATCCAGAATACCCCAAATGTCATTTAGAAGTTTGTTTAGATGAAGTGGCTAAAGATTTAAGTAAGTTCCATGTAAATTTATGAAATCATAAATGATTTGGCTGAACTATTTTTCTACACAACATTAGAATGAATCATTTGAAAAGAATTTAACCAATTTTTACAGTGCCCTTCAGATTAAAACTAGCCAAATGTGATATGACATTGATTATCACTATCATGCAAAATTTGGATATTTTAAATATTCATTGTACAAAAGCTCTTAACTTAGCAATCAAGGATAAGAATGTGCACATAAACCTAGACATCAATCATGTCACAAAACTTTTTCTTTTGTTTTTACTTTCAGAAACTGAAACCTAAGTTCTATTAAAATCTAAAAACTAATAATAAAAGCAGATACCAGTACCATGCTCATACATAATAAATCTATAAAAATATATCACTCTATTTCAGATGTAGAGCGAAGAAGAATCTATGATATAGTCAATGTTTTAGAAAGTGTAGAAATAGTCAGTCGTATTGCTAAAAATAAATATGCATGGCATGGAAAAACTAATTTAGTTACAACACTTACAAAATTAAAGGTAAGTTACAGTAGATTTATGTATTCCAGATTTATAGATAAGCACTCTTCTCTTAGGGTCCACTGGCAACCAAAAATGTGCTTTCTTTCATTATTGGAGGTTATTCAATAAAGTTGCATGTCTTGCATCCATTGAATATGTTGTTATTTCAATGTTCAATTTTGCTTCTCCATGAAACTTCAATTGAATGGCATTCATCTCGCAGTATTTCTTAAATTCGGGATAAACTTTCCTTGTTGTTCACTATATCCAAATAGCTTATGCTGCATGTTATGGTGTTGGTTGGCAGGAAAATCATGCAACATCAAATATATCCAGTATCTTGATCCAAGTCATAAGGTTCTATAGCACAGTTGGTTAGAGCGTTGGTTCTTAATATGACGTCATTTGCTTGGTTACGTAGAGCGAATTCCGGCTGTGGGTTCCGATCTAGATTGGCTTGTGAAAGTCTGATGACCTTGAATAAGTCATCTCTAATCATAATTCTAGTGGACCCAGCTGTAAATGGGTACGGATAATCTCGGAAAGATCTATGCCAAGAGGTTTGGCCAAGGACCAGCTGGTAGAAAGGATTCTTAACTGTGAACCTTTCTTTTTTTCAAAGTAGATCGACCTACTAAAGAGAAACATGGTAGTAATATAACTGTTTCAGACATGTTGATGAGACAGTGAGTGCTGTCATAAATTACGTTTCGTATTAAATGAAGTAACTATTGTAGTAATGAAATATTTTAGATGTTAGCTGAGAAGGAAGGGTTTGGAGATCAGATTGAGAAGGTAAAAGAACAGGAATGTTACAAAGAATTCAACTGTCATAAAGATATAGAACTTCTTGATAAAAGTAAGTTGAAATAAGTCTTCACTTTGCATTTATGTTTTCTTTGTGAGGAAGGTCAGTGCATTTATAAGACTCTGTTACTGTTTTCATCCCCATCTTTCTAGAATTATCACCAGGTTTTGGCTGAACAGAGATCAGAGCTGATTAGAAGTAGATATTTATTTCTAGCTCTATGGGTTCTCTTTAATGGGCTGTCCTTAGTTGAAAGGTGGCATAAAATGTTCTGTAAGGGTGAGCATGACCAGCCGAGCTACAGCTTGTGAAATTACGGAGAAAACTTATATTGGTTGTGACCTGCCAAGTCTTCCACACTTCTGTTCAATCAATTCATGTACAGGAAAAAAATTTGGTTTTCTGGCTTCGAACTGGTGAACTGGCATTATTTTTTATGAAAGGAAAAATTTTATCTCCTGATTCAATATTATATTTCTGTTTTCCAGCATTCATGCAGAAAGATAAATCTCTCGGAATCATGTCACAGAAATTTCTCATGTTGTTTCTTATTTCAAAGGTTTGTAATTTATAAATAACAAAAAGTCAGTTTTTAGCTAGCTTTAACTCTCTTACCATTCATTCATTTGTCTGCTCTTATAAAACAGTTTTCAGATAACATTTCATCTTGCATTCAGTTACTTGTTCAGTAGAAAACAACAAGTCAATGAAAAGCTTTAAAACCTTTTGCTTTATTGAATGTAGGGCTGGTAACGGGCTATGATAAAATTTTGATTACACTATAGCACAATATCATATATATCTTTCTGGATCAGTTATCAAAACTCTCAACCGTGGTTAAATCTGAAAAATGGATACTTTTGAAATGAGTAGTTACAATTGTTTTTTTTTTCATTAGGCAAATTAATGCCTAAGACTTAGTCCTCAATATTTCTTGACCAGGACAACTTTGAAGACAATAGATTCTTGATTATGTTTGATGAGTAAAGGGAAGTAAATATGAATTGTATCTCTCTATTGCAGCCTAAAACAGTAAATCTGGATATATCAGCTAAAATACTTATTGGTGATCCTACTGTAGCCAGAAATGAATCTTCTAAATTTAAAAGTAAGTATTAAGAATAACATGTTTCAGTGAAATTTTAAAAATGTAACAAATTATTGGAGATGATTTCTGTGTGTGAAGTTGTGAAATTATGAAGTGATAATGTGTGGCCATGCTAATGTTTTGATAATGCGAATTCATGTCAATACTGTTTTAAGATAATGTTTAAATTAACAAAATAAAGATCAATAAACTTCGATAAGTGAAAAGACGGTACCGGTACCAGTATTTTGTGGTTTTAATAATTTTCAAATCTACTCCTTTTGACATGCCAAAAGTGTTAGTCCTTTGGAAGTTCCTCTGGGAACCAGAATGTACACATTAAAGATCCAGTCTCATAAGCTAGAAATCGAAAGGACTAGGCTAATGTGGCTGTCCTGACAAAATTCCATCATTACACACTGCATGGTGTTGCCCATCTTTATGAGCCTAATAATCTGGTCAAAAAAACAAGTCTGTTTTATTTCATTTCTTTCTGTTACAGCCAAGATAAGAAGATTATATGATATAGCTAATATATTAACTAGTTTAAATCTGATCCGTAAAGTACATGTGACAGAGATACGAGGTCGGAAACCAGCGTTTAGATATATTGGTCCTGATGTAGATACAGATACTGACGTCAGTGGTGAGTAGGCTTGAATCTAAATTAGGAAAAGTTTTAATCATGAGAGGGCTTGACATGTGTGTTTGTCTATCTGAAAATAAGCTGTCGCTGGAGGGAAGTAGGAAATAGTCAATAAATAACTCGCCAACGTATATGTTTTTCATCGTTTATTTAATCTTCTATATTTAGACATAAATTCATGATCGACATAATTTTATTTGAGTTACGTCCCTTTTAGATAGTCTTGCTTGACCTGTCACCCAATTTTTGTGTATTGTGTATTAAATGCATTGGGTTCATCCCTGATATGGCGAAATGGCCTTTAACAAAGTGTCTTATCTATTTCAGTATGCTGTAGTGATGGTATACATAGACCAACCTCCAGGCATTCATTATTAGATTGTATTAGAAACAAAGAAAGTAAGTCAGATATTTCATACATCAAAAAATTAATATTTCATATTTTCTCTTTTCTTTAATCAAAAAGTAGGATTATATACAAAAAATAAATGATAGATTTATTAATCAAGGACCCCAGACTTCTTATATTTTTCTAGCCAGGGGCATCCAAAAATAAAACAAAGAATTTGTACCCCACATTGAAGCCTGAGGCCCCTTTTTCATTTCCTCTATTGTTTTTGTTCCATACTGGTATCCCTGAATATTATCAATAACACTTGGCACATAATATAGCAAAACAACATTTTTTCATGAGATAAACTATAGGATTTTTTATAATAAATGATATTTTTGTATTTACAGTAGCTAATTTAATGGCTCCCTCTAGATATATACCAATCAAACCAGCATTAGGTAAGTTAAGAAGTTTAATTTGAACTAAGCTCCTTGCATTTCGTGTCAGGGCAGAGCCATCTGATTACTGATTCATTAGAGGTGCGGCTAACAAAGGTATTGTGTCCATGGGCCTTATTCTTGAAAACTTAAGTAAGATCAAATCTAAATTTTATGTAATACAGTAAACTCAACTTGGAATTGAGTTTAGTAATCAGATGACTGGAACACTAAAATCATCTAAGTTAATTTTTTGAGAATAAAGCAACTGTTATTTAATGTGATCTCTTCTCTAAAATGTCGTTAAATGATTATAAGTATAAGTAAGCAATTCATCAATTATAGCAATTGATATCTCTTTATTACAGGAAAAAAATACAAATCGGAGATTTTACCTCCAGTACCCAAATCTGATGTGCCAAAACGATTCTCACGTCATGCATCATTTGATATGATATGTGAGGCTGCAGAGAAAGAGAGAAGTAAATTATATGGTCGTAGCTCTGAACCGTCCAGCCCTGTGAAAAAACTAGATTTTAACAGTGAGTGGCCATGTTTTTTTTTATTTGGTATAATTTGAAGGATTGTAAAGAGATTTTCTAGCTTTTTTATGTGCATTTGTGCCCTCTATTTGCATAATCAAATTTTTTCGTCAGATGTCTGTGGTTCTCCAGTAATAATAGCAATAAGATTTGAACGACATTTAGAAGTGTGTTTAACTTTGTATATCAGTATTTATTGTAAAAACTGAAACTATCTGTAAGAGATTCTCATTAATGATTCCTGCAGAATGAAATATCAAAGGTTTGGCCAGAGTTGAATGGGTCCTCCTTGTTTCTTGTTATAAACCTTAATTGTAAAAAGATCCTCTCTTTGAGGATCCACAACATGATGCAGAAAAGTAGGACGTAAAACTCCATTCATTTCATTTCATTTTTTTGAGGATCCACATGGTTATCTTACTTTATGTGTAGTTAATGGCTGAAATAAGCTACAAGATAGGAATGGAATAAGTTCTAAAATTGTCTTGGATTTGTTTTACAGATGTTGAAGATGATGAAATTCCAGAGAAAACTGTCAGTAAAGAACCATCAGTTGCTGATTCCGCGAGAAAGAAAATATTTGTCTACAATACAGGCCAGATTTCAGTCTGTCAATCACCATTGAAGAATACAACAGCAGCGAAAAAGCAAGAAAAAGTAGTGGTAAGGCCTACAACTGGGGTTCCTCAAGGTACCAGTCCAACTATTATACCCCTTACTCAACAGCAGATCAATGCTGTTCTCAAATCCCTGAATGTTCCGGTAACAAGACAGAAGACGTCTGCTACCCTAGTCGATGCATGTACTCAATCATCACCAAGTTTTCCAAAAATTCAAAATGAAATCACTGATGTTGAACATCGGTCTGCATCCCCAGAATTCAATATGGCGGTGCAGAATGAAACCACTCCCTCAACAACCACAGATTACATGAGAGGACTGAAAAGAGGATTGGATCGGCAAGATTCTAGCATGGAGAAAAGAATCAAAATGGCGTTACCAACTCCTCCTTCAACGGAAGAAGAACTAACGAGTTCCAGTGATGGATCCCCAGACGCAGAAGTTTCAGAAATAAATCAACGATTAACGAAAAGACGCACCACAATTGAAAATGGTAGACCTTCACCTTTAAGAGCTCTTCATCTGGCACCAGAATTCAAGAGTGCTGGGAATTTTAAGACGATTGCTCCACCAGAGTTGCCAGAAGATTCAGATCTGGCGACACCTCTTCCAGAAGACTTTGACGCCAAGAAGTTGATTCCGTTGATGAAACCCGGAGTGCAGCAACTGACAGTAAAGATGGCCAACCATCCACATCAGTTCATCCAAGTTCCAGTGATGCACATTCCTAAAACGGCTTTGACGGATATGGAACGCCAGCATGTCGTGAGTATGTCAAGGTCATCCTTGATCCAGAGTCTACCATTAAACTCGCTCAATGCCAACCAACCAATCAACTTCGCCGTACCAATGACCTTCAGTTCACCTTTGACCCCAGCGACCCCTGTGAACCCTACATCTAGTCCTTCTTTCTTTCCTCACGCCATCATCTCCACCAATTCTTCAGCTTTCAACATTTCACCGCCTCAACCTTCATTCACTCAAGCGTCTGCCATTCAAATGATAATTCCTGGTGCTCAACCAATGAAAATGGCTCCTACTCAATTCATCAGCCAATCAGCTTCTTCCAATACAGTATACCATAATATGGGTTGAGTGAAAAATTAATGTTTTTGTTAAGTTCAAACTGACTTTATGACCAAAGTTTCTACAATGTCTTGATTGTCTTGTGAGAGGTTGGTTTCATACCCCATGTTCCATGTGAAAGGCATCTGGAAATGAGGGCTGATTCTACCCATTTGTCAAGTGAAATACTAACAGACAGATTGATGCTTTGAAAGACCCTAAACTAAGCTGTGGTCTTAAAATTTATAACCTAAATGAAATACCAGATAGAGACCCTAAGCTTGAATTTGGAGAATATTAAGCTTGATCTTTGTTGCAACATAACTTATAGCAAGACACAGTGTTGAAACTGTAGTAAGCTTTGGTCAGAAGAAAGTAAACTAGTTTTTTTAAGAATTTTATTTTAGGCATAGCAGGGATAGATTCCCAAATGTTAAAAGTGCTTGTTTGTCAACAAGGATTTGTTTTTGTTTGTTGATGTTTATTGTGCTATATTTATGGTTTGTCTAATCATTAAGTGGAATGGTGGGTTGAGTCAAATTTGGTCAAAATTGTCTTCAAAATTCAATTGGTTCTTGAAATTTTGTTGGTTTCTTTGCAAGTGAGCAATATTTCATGGCAATTGGACTTTCTGAAAATTGATTTTAAGTTCAGTATTTTCACTTATCAATTTTCATGCAAGTATAAATTACATGTACCTTGAAATAGGGTAGAGTACAATGCAACGGAAAAAAAATATCCAAAAAATCAAGAAGCTTTTGGTTATAGGACTGTTTAGACTAAATTCACAACCATTTGACTATGTGTGTGCAGTAGCTAAAAGTGTCGTACAGAACAGTCCATTGTATATGAAGACTTCTAAAGGGTGAAATGCTCAGTAATGCCAGATTGCCAAATAAGAATGATATATTATGCTTAATTAGAATGAAAGAGAAAATGAAAAAAGCTCAATTTATATTCCCTTAACTTACATAATAATTTTGGGCAGCTTTAGTTATATTCATAATATCAACTTTTCTTATTTTCTCATACAATCTCCATTTATTCTGTTGAATTAAAATCTTAACTGTTGCATGCTATTAGGCTTACTATTTATAATCATTGTACATAGTCTTTCTGTGATTATTGATATCATTTGCCAAATTTTGATCCCTTCTTTAAGGGATTGTAAAAATGTTTTCTAAATTTTATATGTGTATTTGGTACACTGATAGCATCAATTTGTACCAACCAAATTTCAGATTAGTGACGTCATAAAACACTTAGTTGGTAAGTGAAATTGCAAGAACCACAGATGTCTGATTGAAAATTGGAATGGTGCAAATTGATGCTATTGGTGTCCCGTATAAACATAGAAAACCTCATTAAAATCCTTTTAATATCCTTGATAATAGGTCATTCCAATTTGATTTTTAGCTCTTAACTATAAAGAAATTGGGAGAGTGCTTACAATGTTAAATATGAAAGGGGAGTGAATTATAAAAAGTAACTAAAGTAAAAAATATTGACCTACTAAATATCAAATTGGCTTGGCCTTGGCCCTTTCTAGGGTCACTGGAACCCTGAATTTCATAAAATCAAACATTTTGAGTCTTGTCATCTTATTTAATTATAATGAAAATTATTTGAACAATATTTCACTGAGTGCCTCCATTAATATAAAGAAAAAATCTGCAAACTTGTCCACAATCCAAAAATTTGGTGGTAGAGTAATCTTTTCGATGATCAAACCAAATCATTTTTCATGTTTATCTGAACCACTAAGAATATTTTGAAAATTCACCTCAATTCTGTATATGATGTTTAAGGACTATATTAGAAATAGTTAGGACTGGGTTAAATGATCGAAATAATTGATTATCGTTGCTAGGAATTTATAATTTCGATCATAGATTATCAAATTCCATAATTGATTATATACGCTTTTTCCACTGTACCTGTTAAAAAGTAGTAATCTCTTGCCATTAGTTTCCTTTCAGCATATAACATATCCACAATATACTATAATAACATGTCAAAGCAAGAATATTCTTCTATGACGTAAAAATTACCCATGAAATTACGAATTTTTTTAATTTAATATTTACAGGATTTCTCAATTAAATTATTTTGATTATTCATCGATAATTGATCTCAATTTGCTAATCCATACCCAGCCCTAGAGACATGTATGTCAAATTACAAGATTCGTTTTGATGTATCTGTGGTCCAGTAAATTCGATATAAGAGAGACATTTAGTGAGATATTGTTACTAGTTGTTGTATTATTTATTTTGCCCCATCAAAGTTTAGTGTTTTGTATTTATATTAGTATTATTAAGTTTTTTGTTTAGTTTCTTCATTTGTTAGTTTGTAGAATGGACTGAAATTATGGTAGAAGCACACAAATTTTCAAAAAAATTGATCAAGTTAAAGAATTTCTATATGGTTCATAGCTTATTTAAAACTTTTAGAACAGTTGTAAAGATGTTCTCACACCATAGTAATTACCAGTTTCTTATGCTTGCAAATGATGAAAGTGGCTATGAGTTCTGAATACAGCCCACGACTCAGTTACACAAGAGAGATGCGTTTTGAAACTTATTCTTATTTGCAATACAACTGATGATCACTGTGGTCTGGGGAACCTTAAGTATTAAAATTAATCCCCTTGGAAAGTAATAGACTAAACTATATTGATTGACTGGTATCTATTGAATTATTAAGTCCCATGTGTCCCAAGTAATTACCAAATTGGTAAAGCTTGCTTTCCTCATGATCTTGTTTCAAGCAAAACTCAAAATTTCCTGATTCCAAACCTGGAATTTTATGTCCAAATTTTGCTGCCATTATAATTTTGTCCATGTATTTCACTGCCATTTTGTTCATAGTTTTATTCAACATTTTAGACATAAACTCCCTGCTTTTAGATAAAAAGCAGTTTTTTGTTTCATTATTTCATTTTATATATAGACATTGTTTTAATCATTCTAGTATAAAAGTTGGTTGGAATAATCTCTACTTTGTAAAGAGCAATGATAGGAAATATCCATAAGAATATTAACTAATTAATTTTTGAACTTGTAGAGTTTTGACACACGAAATATTGTATTTCTTTCATAATCACAAAAGTTTGCTCACAAAACATAAAATACTTGATTAAGAATTAAGTTAAGTTTTTTAACATTTGGAAGGCACCGAAAATATCTCCCTGTAAAAAAAGATAGAATTTAACGTTGGTATTACCTGTATTACTATATGATTTGCTCTAAGCATAATTTAGTGACCATTCTGATAAGTATTATACATCTTTTATAACATCTTCAATATGAATTCCAGCTTGTAATCATAATAAGAATTCTTATCATTTATATATAATAGGGCATACAAATTGTATAGAAAGCCAAGCTCAAAAGCTCAAAAAGACAAAAACTTTACTTAGAGAAATTACTTAAATTTACCAATGAATTCTTTAGACATAACTTCTCCTTGATATAATTTAGAGAATCCACATAGATTATTACTGTCCTTGGGTATTTACATTACAAATATTCCGATTTACAATACTTAAAATCACTTAGAATGATAATTATAAATAAGATTAGAGATTTCAAAAATGTATTTGCAATAATCATAATGCAATGAGTAACATCAAAATTTGTAAATAATACATAACATCTTCACAATGTCAAGCTTTTATTAACTATGCCTATACCTTGACATCATTGTAAACTTTACTTGTATGATAAAAGTTTGTAAAAGCAGTGATTTGATTGGATTGTACCATAGCAAGTACAGCCAATTGTATTAGGTCTTGATCGTAATAGCTTGAAACATTCAATATTCCTGAAAAGGATACCACCATTGTCATACTTTGTAATAATTTGTTGATTTTTTTTGTTAATTCTTATGGTTTTTTTTTTAGATATTATTTTTTATGCAGATTATTTTTATGACCAATAGAAGTATTATTGGGTGTTATTTTACTATGATCTTATTCTGTCCCTTGGTGACATCAATTGTAAATATTCGCTTAATGAATTGTATAGAGACAACACAAATATTAATATATAATGATCAGAATATATCGTTTTCTTTCTTCTGGGCTAAATCTTGGTAACTCTCCCATCAATGCCATTGAATCTGTTCAGCATGTCCTCTGTTAGACTAAGGGGCAAAGTGTCTAGTCTACCATGAAAGTTTCATCAAGCTTAAAACTGCAAATAATTGCACAATGGCTTACAGTTAAAGGAGCACCTTCACTATCTGTTCGACCAATCAAACCTTAGTTTCAGAAACATGTACATGTAGTTTAAATGGATTCTTTGATTCTGTTATTCCTCAGTATGGAAGATAAACTTTAAGTAGGGTGTATTGAAAAGCACTAAAAACGACTAAAAAAATAAGGCAAGGCGCTGGGTGATCTTTTCGCAGTTGTACAAGAGTTGGGTTTGGGTCATTACTTTTAAAGATGCAGAAAAGAATCTCGCGACACATCTTCACAATTTCAAGCTACTACGAGTTATACAGGCAATAGCTTGACACTGTGGAGATACCTACAACTTAAAAGTTTCTCTTCCAACTTCCTCGAATTTACAAAGAATTTTGAATTGAATTGAATGGAGCTTTACGTCCTACTTTTCTGCACCATGTGGGCTAATAAAGACAGGCAACGCCATGCAGAGTGCAATGAGGGAAATTTTGCCAGGACAGTGGCATTAGCCTGCTCTTTTTCGATTTCCAACTGGGATCTTTAACGTGCAAAACCTGTGTGGCACACGGGGCCTCGGTTTATTGTCCCATCTGAACGACTAGACGCTTTTTCCATGTCAGCCCCTCTTACTTGCGTCACTGACAGGGGGAAACCAGGTTGAAAAATCCGAAGGTATTATCTCAACCTATGCCGGGGTTGAACCGCGGCTCAAAAAGAATTTTGAGGTAACCCTCTCAAATTGAAATAGAAAGGTTACATTTTTATTAGAGGGCAATACGAACCAATTCAAATACAAAAGGGATAATCCTCCCCTGGGGCCTCATACTCTTATCTGCTCGTGTTGAGGGATTAAGTAGGGTCAACCCCCTAATATTGTTTGGTAATAATACTTGAAGTTGTGTGTTTATTGAAATGTACAAGTATATGACGACATGTTACACAATCTTCTGTTTGAATTATAAGAAGTATGGGACAAGGAAATGTTGTATTTTTGTATACAACTATAATTTTGGACGTAAAACTTTTGAAATCAAAAGGCGAGTTAAAACATTATCGCTTCCATACCTATACCTAAAATTCAACATTCAAGAATTATGGCAATTGTAGTGAAAGTGGTTATAGGTGTTTAATGTAGGTAGGCCGAAATTGAATCATAGGTTTCGGGGTGGTCGTTGTGGCCAAAGAATTGTCCAAGGGGGTTTACAACAACTAACATTTAAGAACCCCCCTCCCCCTCTTCTTCGTATAGTCGCCACTGAATCTGACAGGATTGTTACTTTTGAAAAGTAAGTCTATAACCGAATATTATATACTATTGCGTTCAACTGTTGTTCCAACTATCAGTCTACAAGTGTCACAATTTACTATCATCAACTTTACGACCAAATGTTATCTGTGCGATACAAATCTCCATAATGCGATAAAGTTCGTAACAGTTACGTTTGATAAACTTCGCCGCATCCTTTTGAAGTTTGAATTACGTAGTAAATGACGTAATCGCCGAATTCCCGCCCTTTTATCTTATTAACCCTCTTAACAATAATGAAGTGACGATAAACTGTGAAAATTTAACCCCACAAAGAAATTTACATTTTATGTCTTTATTTCAATTGATTAACAACATTTTGATAAAGTTTTAAAGATTATTGTAAGCAGATTATAAATCATTAAGACCTTTTGAAAATTTGAATTTCGCGGTTGAAACGTTTATTGCCCCCCTTCTGCTTAAATATAAAATTAAAGGGTTTTTATGCGAAAATGGGTGATGGAACAAGTTACCTGATATATTTTCTAAATGATAGAATAGTGCATATTATACAACGGGATTTTATAATTTAGGTTATATTAGTATTTAAACCTACTTCTAGAAGTGTGTAAATTGTATCTTTTTGGAAAAGATTCATCGACTTGCTAAGAGTATGTATAAAGAAAAGTTATGATCTATTTTACGATCTTATCATAATCGCAAATTCCGTGTGTATAAAATTAAATAGGTCCTTGATATAGGTCTGCATAACTAAGTAATTTGTTTTTTTAACATTTTCACCCGGCCTGGATCTATAGGTTAATAGTGAAAGACGCGGTATTATCGATCCGAGCGCAACACATGTTAGAAAATGTGTTATATTTCACCAAAATTACACCCTGTCATTAAAAATAAAAGTAATTGTGGCGTTTGAATGAAAATAAAAATCGTAGATTTGTAACAGTTTGAGATCAAAAAGCCGAAATGGCCGCCATTTTATTTCAAAGCACACCACGTGTTGCAAAATAAACATTATAATCAAATTAATTTCTTTTTAATAGGATTAAATGTTGGTCCGGAATCTGGATAATTAAAATATTCACGTCACGTCACCAAAATAATACGATCATTGACTCAAGAAAATATAATGACGCAATGATGTTTAAGATGATTACATTTCCCGCCACTATTTATCAAACTTATTAAATTTCCCGCTATTTTATCTGATAGACCATCTGCGATACCGGGTGTGACGTCATGCTGGTTTCCCCAGAGAGTTAAGATAATTCGTCTGTGATCTCTCATTATAAAACCATAGGACGAATTAAATGGCGGTTAAAGTGTTAATTTTCAATTGGTAGGCGGAAAGTTTCAGTTTTCAAATACGAATTTGTTGTTATGCATTTATTCCTTACATGCTACGTCATATTAACTGAATTGTTATTTTAAATCTGCAAAATGTAGATTTAACTTTTTAGATGCTCTAATCTAAAGTAACATCAGCAAGATAACGCGCCACATATAGACATAGACTAAATGTTTTTGTACAGCCATGTATTGTAGGCTAGGCCTAATTTATTTTTGCAAAGCCCACAGAAATGTGCAGCACGTTTGTGATCACAGTCTGTTACCAACACAGGGGGAAATTGACAAATGTTCAAGTATGGTCAAGGTACCATATTGGTCAGTTGACCCCAAATGACCTTTGATCAGGAATAAACCCTCGAGAAATATAAAGCAGACTTCAAAACCACATTTTATTACGTCATTGACACTGACATGTTACGTAACAGCCCTGACGTCACAACAACTACTGTTGTTTAACCCCTTGAGGCCAAAATAACGGCTGTTTCAGAAATTTATTAACCATGGTTAATTTAACATGACCCTTTTAACACAGACAATTATCCTTTCAAATCACCAATTTGAATTTAGACACTTTTTATTTGACTTTAATTTGAATTAAACTTTTTCATAGTCATTGAAAACACGGCTTCATAAATGGCTTGGAAACAAGTGACAGACGTTTAACTTTAGTGAAACCAAATTATTTTTTCAGTATATTCACAATTGATTCTTTTGACCCAAAAATTACTTTTTTCGCAACACACATTAAATACCACAGTACAAACTTCACAAAATAAATATGACACCACAGACGTCACAAATTTAATATCATATCATGGTGGTCAGAAATAAAATATCATACTAATGACGTATCAATTTCATATAATCACGAAGAAATAAATATCATATTAACGACGTATCATACCAAAAAATTACAGAAATCACAAACAAAATATGATACCACGGACATAACATAAATACCACCGTATCATTAACATTAATTCTGTGTTACTGAGATTATCGGGTTTCCAGTGTGTTTTTGTCGCCTTTCTGTTGGGGCAACACAATTTTTCTCTCAGATTTGTTGAAATGGAATATGGGAGATAACTCTATACTGGAGAAAATCAGACTACAATGGATATATAGGGTTTTTCTGTGACATCTACTTTAATGGTAGAATGTTACAATTCGCGGTGTATCAAAAACAGAAAACAATTTTCTTCCGTGCAATTTTTTAGGCTATGAACAAAATGAATCGCTATTTTAAATGTCATAACTAAGGCAACTATTTCGACTATTTATTCGATTTTTTATCTGGGCATCACATGGAGTTCGCAAACTAAAGACCCAGATCTGTCATGTAACAACATTTCTTGAGAAAATATTTATTTGGAACAAAAAAAAAGTTACACCATATAATAATTATGAATAACAGGAAGCCTCAAGAAAAAGGCATATATAATAAATAGGGGTGTATTTTACAGAGCCTGTAAACGTCTCAAAATCAAAATAATTTTATTCCAAGCCCATTCAAAATATCCACCTACAGGCCAGTTTCAACCTACTCGATCAATCGAGGCTGTGTCAAAATTCTAAAACTCCATATGATTGAATAATTAGCTGTCCTGTATCGTTCGAGATGCTCTTAAAACATGAAAATATTCTAGACATAATATTGGTAAATGTTAAGATATAATGCCCGATCAAAACAAGGATTATCCAGTCTGTCTTCAACAATATTTACATCGTATCGTTATTTATGTACAATACTTCCAATAATTCAAAGTAGGTCAAGTATTTGTATGCACATGCAAAGACAGACAATCGTAAATATAGATATTGCAGAAATATGTGATTTCATATTGTATTGCTAAATGATAAACTGTTATTGTTTATCCCGGCATGTGCATATTTATCTATGACCTGCTATACAGGAATATACAGTGGTTGCTTATAATACAAATAATACCCGATACCTGAAATGCACGTACATTGATGCCTGGACCGCGGGTAGGCCTAACAATCCTTTTCAAACTTAGTCACCTGACCAACATACGCCTAGGCAATATCCATCAAAATTCATTGGGTGAGAAGTTCAAATAATTGAATTTTTCTGGAAGGTCAACGGTTTGGAATTTTTAAGCCTAAAACATTCCTGATAGTTTTCCTAAAATGACCCATTTGATGTGAGGAAAGTTCCCGCCACATGCTAAACACTCTGCCATTGGTTGCTAGGTCTTGTAAGATGTCGTGTGATTGGACGAATCTTAATGACGTATTGTACAGTGAATGAGCTGTTAGTTTCTTGGAATTTTCATCGTTTGCCACCAATACTATTACTTGAGCTGAAAAGAAAAAAATTATCCAGATATTATGTGTTTTAAAATGGCCGTTCACTCGGAATAGACATGTTTTGAACACAATTTAGCCACAATCCCTTTAAAGATGCTAATACTTATATGAATATAAAGTAGAAGTTTTTACCAGTTTTTCTCACTTGTCAATAATTTTTTCATAATAAGCTAAATTAGAAGAGAATTTCCAGCAGAATTCCAATGAGTGACTGATCAAGAAAGGTCAAAAATCTTTTTTTGTTTATCCAGACTGTAGCCTAATACATGGACATTTATGATTGGTTAAAACTCTTAATTACACACAATATAAGAAAATAATGATATTATTAAAAATTTACGATAATTCATTCGGAGCACCAATTAATCAAATAGTTTGCTTAATTTGATACTAAAAAATAAGGAAACCCATCTTTAATGCATAAGTACTGTGTTATATATGTGTATATATATGTCGATTGAACATTAAGCATACGATAAAGAAAATATTCTATAGGAACAAGAAATAAATTGAGTGAAGAATTCGCGATCAATCAAGACATGTACAGATCAACCACAGCCTGGCTGTTAATACAGAGAATCAAAACACGCAAATTAAATATCTATAATTTAAAAGTTATTGAAATATTAGTTTCGTTTCCTGAATAATTCAATCTTCTTCAGACGATTTTATCGACGACCGTATTTGACTTTTTGGCAAGTTGCCTATGATTTGATAATTCATCAGAATGAAACGGAAGATCTCCATTAATCTTGGAGAATATTTGGACGATTTTCAATCGAAATATATACCGAACTCTACATAAGTTTGGTTTCAGACTTAAAGAAGGAGGAGTGAGTTGACTAGGGTATCATTCAAACTGAAGACTACGGTATTCTCCCTACACATAATTCTTTAGAAAATACTTCAAACTAGGAATTTTACTCACTATTTCTATATAATATGTCTTTTCTATATAGGCCTATCACAGAATTTCTTTAACATTCAAATGTGGATAATTCTCGACACACATGGATTTGAAGGCTCAAATTTCAACGGTGAGCTGTGAACACCATTACTGATTAGCTCAGCTAAAAAAATTCTGGGAGTAATGTATGATTGGTCAAATAATGGTCAAGGCCTATCCGTCCCTTTAACGTCTTCTTCGAGCTAACTAATATCGCAGATTAACAAGTTAATGTTCGCTTTCAGTTAAAGCTGATATCCAGACCCGTAGCTACAGGGAACAAATCTGACCAATTCCATTATTGCAACTAAACGAAATTACACTATAGTCACTCTAGATATATTATTTGCCCCTCCGAACAATCAAGTCTGGCTAAGGGTTACCGATGATGTACTCACTGTGTTTTGAGATATAGGTAATATGACAGACAGACACCCATGAATATATCAATATGATGCGATGTTTGAGTAATAATATCATTACTTTATTGACATAAACTCTGATCAGTACTAATGGAACACTGTCTACCTTGTTATCTTATTTTCTCAAATAAATCTACAGGGAGGGGCACGGAAGATTATATAATTTAATGTCATTATTTTGTCACAGGACAAGTCTTCTTTTTCTCACAAATCTATAGGGACGGACAAGGTGGAAAAGTGAAAATAATGCCATTATTGTCACGAGGGTATAGTCTTATTATTGGTTTAAAAAGTCCATAATTCTTAAGTTCACCTACGTCACTTTTCAGAAATCAGATTGTCGAATTTTTCATACGTTTGATAGAGCTTGAAGCCAAATTAATTCTCTTCTAATTTAGCTAATTATGAATTAATTATGGACATGTGAGACAAACTAGTATTTTTCCAAGTCATTAGAACACATCTACTTTCTATTCATATAAGTATTACCATTTACATTTTCATAAATGGAAATAAGGGAACCCATCTTTAAGAGCATAAATGTTTAGGATGAACAAAATACCAACCTCCCAAGGATTTGACAAAACGAATTGTAGAAATCTGCATATCACTGTTGGTTTGTCGACAAAAACCAAAAGTTGATTTTTCTTCTAATTCTGTTACCACCAGATATAGTTTTGCACGTGGTAACTGACGTAACATCTCGTGTTTTTCTATGACGTAATGAGATGGAACTGTTAATTTGACGTCCTCAAGATTTTTCAACGTGACGTCAATAAAAGTTGATATGATATTATTATTATCTTTTTTAAAAACAATCACACAAAGTTCATTTTTTAAAGTTAATCCATGTTTCGGTGAATAATTTACCCCATTACCATTCTGAAATAAAATGAGATCACATTGTAGTATTCGCGTGCATGGGGTGTTTTAGGGTTTAAAGCCACAGTGGATAGTGGGAAAGAACGTTTGGATTTTGCCACAAGACATTTGAAATTTCGAAATTTCAGCTGACTCAATTCATACAATGTTGTTGCAATTCAAAAGCCCTAATAAGTTGGGTATGAATGTCATACATACCTTCATTTTATCTGAATCTTTCTCTGATTTCTCGTCTTTTTTCTCGACCTTCCTGTCTGCTAGCTTAGACTGTAATAACTGAACCTGGGGTTTGACTCGAACTATAACCTCTATTATTATTAGCACTATGACTAGGAAACCCAGAGACTCTAAAATATATCAGATATATACATTGATTTGTAAACAAACAACAGTATTTTACTACCGTCATCAGAATTTAGAACACCGACCATCGTTAGACACAACCAAACAAATGACGTAAAATTCCAAAAACTCTAACTCAGGGCTGTACCCAGGGTCTATTTTCTATGAGGCAAAATTCCTGTTTTTTTTAAACAAATTGTTTTTTTTTTTTGTCTTTTTTTTTTTGTCTAATTCGGCTTGAGGCATTTGCCTTATTTGCCTTGATATAGTTACGGCCCTTTACCTGATTCTGCCCTTGAATAAAATTAGTGAATAGAACTTTTGGTATAATATCAATACAATTGGCAGGCAATGATCTAGTCCGAGAAACTGTCAACATCCACAGACTCCAATAGATGATTTTCAGAGTTAGTCTGTCTGTATAGGGTATAAGTTGCTCGGATAAGAGCAGGGCAATTATTCCAGTTAAGAACAGATTTGAAAATAGAACAGAACTATATATTAATTTATAGCAGAAGTACAAAGTATTCTAGACATTAGGCTAGTAAGCTATTAACCTAGAGCTATTATCTTGAGACTCTTCTAAGATAAAAATAATAGAAAATATGAATACACTACATTTACAGTATGTCTTTATCTGAAGTATATGAATTTTTCTATAGAAAGGAAAGAATTCACGCTCAGCCAGTACAGAAAAGAAGATAAAATCCAAGGCCATTTGAGAGATACATCACGTCCGAGGAACTGGGAATATTCAGATTTGTCGGGATACTTTGAGACTTGTTAGATCAAATATAACAATCAACATTCTATCGAAATTTGCTCTACATTAGTCTTATATCAACAGTGATAAAATACAGATGTAAATATATTCAGATTATGTTCGTCTGGAACTGAAAGAAATGATAACATACCATCAGAGTATAATCTAGACGAAATCTCATCCAGTCTTCTTTCTAGCAGACGATATTTCATATTCATGTTATCCAGACGTTCATGGAAGGCGGCCAATTTCTTGTCCAAGAGAAGATTCACGTAGCTTTGATTGCTGACCTCTCTTTCTATGGAAAGTCTGGCCACAACTTGATCCTTGAACGCCATTTCTAATAACTGCAGTCTGTTCGCCATGTCTGAAAATACCAGTTTCCATGGACACAAATCGTCATTATGACCAGCATTACACGATGGTTCTTTACCTTCGATCCTTACTTCTGGAAAGTTGTCAGGAGAAGTTAACGTCCATTTCAGAGAAACAAGCATCACCACTCCAGATAGTATCGCACTGGAATAGAAAATTGAAAATATTACTATTGACTGGTCGACAAGCGAAGTATGAAACTAGATTCATTTGAAAGTGCAGCCTATACTGTAATATGGTGACTTCGGAAATTTCAAATTTCCTCATAATTCCAGTCGACCAAAGTTTATGGTTGCTCATAATCCGGAATAAATCGTTGTAGCCTATAGAGAGTTGATCAAGGTCCACCTACAAGTAGCTTAACGAACCTATTTTTTTGATACTATAATGACTATTCAAACAGACAACTGAAAACTTTACACACTACACGTCGAATTCTGACAGACAAAGAGATCCTTAAGATCTTTTACAGCAATCTGTGTTGATGCAATGCATTTTTTCAATTTACATTGCTACAATATCATTTCCGGATCTCTCTTTTCAGAATAATGCATCTCAGTGTGCTAACAATTTTTGAAAATAGGTTACCAAAGTGAATTGCCCACTAAGGAATGTTTGAAGATCTATTCACAATAATTTATAGGATTTATATTATGATTTTTACGTGGTCTTATTGTAGAGGTTCTGCTGTAAGTCGACGTCTTATTCTAAAGGTTATAAAATGTAAAGGAGATTTTCGTTGTATTGATTTACGATTTTCACTTCGGGTTAATAATTATATTGTCATGTAGATGTTTCATCTTTCTTTTGATGACTTTTTGAGTGGATAACGAGATTTTGATAATCAGTATTTTCTTTAGGCTCAATCGATCAGCCCGGAAATTCGTTTATCGATCGATTGTAGTTTGAGTCATGGTATTCAAGTCTAGTTTTTTATACGAAACTAAACCAGAAACACTAGCTCTGCATATCTCTAGCAACCAACAATGGCGGACACGCTTTTATTTCGATTTCTCAAATCTCAACCGAAACATCTGAAATTAAACAATCAAAAACTGGAAAAAATACCTAAACTGATTGGTAAGCTTGAAGGTATTCGACATCTTGATTTGAAAAACAACAAATTAAAAGATTTGCCTGAAGAAGTCAGTCAACTTTTCGAGTTGGAAATCTTGAATTTGGGAAACAACGAATTCGAAGAAATTCCAGAATGTGTTCTGTTCTTGACCAGTTTGACGAAAATTCATCTGTTTGGAAACAAAATTTATTCCATCAACCCATCATTCTTCGACAGTCTAGAAAACCTGACATTTCTGAATTTAAATGGAAATGAACTGACGCAAGTGCCTCCTGAAATTTGTCGACTGGGTAATCTGCAATTTTTAAGTATTGACAACAACAAAATTGAAGAGTTACCAGTAGAGTTTTGTGCATTGACCCACTTAATAGAAGTACATTTAGCAGGGAATCGAATACACAGTCTTCCTCTGGAATTTGGTTTTTTAAACAACTTAGAACGTCTTTATTTACTAAAGAACAAAATCAGGGAGTTACCAGAGAGTATTGGGAAATGTTACAAATTACGAATATTAGACATTGCAGCTAACGAACTTAGAATTTTTCCAACCGAAATTGCAAATCTACCTTTAAAAGAGTTACATTGTGAGGAAAATCCATTGTTACAACATGTCCCAGTTCATTCAGTACAGGAGGAAGAAGTGTTAGCTTTAAAAGAAATAACGGCTCGCTTCGTGATGAAGGAATTAAAAGACAGGTGGTCCTATTTACGGAAACGTATCCGCCATTATCCCGATATTAGGGACATGTTATCACAATCTAGTAAATGTGCTCTGTGTGGTGAATCATTTTTAAATACGTGGCTCGAGTGTGTTCAGTTCATTAGCACCAAACAGAATATAAAAGTGAAAAATATGTCCGGTTTAGTACCGGTTCGAGCTTTGTTATGTTCCTATAAATGTTTTAATAGTCCTGGACATGATTATTATGGTGTGGCATTTCCTTAACTATTTGTACTATTTATAAACACAAACAAACCTTAGATCAGGTTGACACTGACATAACTTATTATTGCATTTAAATGTGGGTCATTTTTACTCAAAAATTTCCTGTGATGGAAATTCTTTGGCAAAATTTTAATAGATCACCATGTAACAACTAATCATTTAGTTTCATTTGACTTCAACTCCAATAAATATCTCAATTTAAGAGTCAAGCTTTCTGTTGGTTACATGACTTGTGGGTGATCAATTTTCTAACTATTGACCTGCAAACCGTGCTAAGTTGATAAATCCTAGTTTGGCTGCATCAGGTCATCTGAAAGGATTAGCAATCCTTGTATGTGTGTCATGAATATTAGATGACATCAACAACAGTTGATGACAATTAACAATGTATTGAGTTAAAAAAACAAAAAAATTTCACATCGCCCTATACACTTTTTTTCATTTTGTTGTCTACTTTCGATCCAGTGTTATCTGAAAAAGTCTTTTGTCCTTGTGTTAAATTTGTACTTTTTCATAAAACTAGTGTCAACTATATAATGCTACTGTAAAACATTTGTTAATAATCTTTATCTGTGATACTGAAATATTTTTTGAAGATATATTTTTTGAATGTTGTTATATTGTATCTGAACTGAATTATAGTTTTGTTGTCTGTTTCATTAGTTTTTTGTTTTTTTTTTATTGAATCCACTGTCTTTACAAAATTTCCCTTACTCTACACTTCATAATGTTGCTCAATTCATTAACACAATCAAGTGCAGAAAAGTAAAACTCGATTCCATCTCCTACGGCACGGTTGTCCTGGCAACCCACTGACAAGTATGATTATTATCTTGATAAGAGTACAGAATATATCAGTAAGGTTAATAAGATAGGACAAAATTTAGATATATATCAGTATAAGCCCAACAGGATTTCAAATCAGGGAATAACGTACCGTATATTTGCTTGTAAACTGCTCCCCCCTCTTTCCAAGCAAGCTGAATGAGGACACAGAATTGATGTTAAATTAATTTTCGTTTGACTATTTGAAATTTACCCTTAATTTATTTCAGTTTATCCATGAGGCACATTTGAGTTTTGAATGAAAGTTAAGCAAAAACTTTGCAGAATTATATCTACATATACTGCAAAAATTCGTCTCGACCTGTCGGAATAGTCGATAGATTACACACGCCGTTAATTATGATTTGAACTTGGAAACCTCCGATATTTATTGTTCTTCTTGTCCGGAACTGGTATTGATTTAATCTCAAGGATATATACGAGAGGTTTTATCACGAGTAATTATAATAGCTTATTAGGCAGACTCAACTAATTGCACGTATCACTACTTAGAAAAGGATTCATTGAATCGAGTCTGACAGCTATGTCGAAGTTTGTAAACTTAATTTTAAGACCTTAATGTTGGCAGAATAATGTATTATTCTCAATTGCCTAGCAGATTGTGCTTAGAACGGTGACAGTATTGAGTGTTTGTGGTCAGAATGGGAGAAGAGCAAAACAACTACTTGCAGATTTCTTTGGTTAGAATAAAACCTGCGCATAACAAAATATCGTGTGCCAATAGCTGACAGATTTCTCAGCACATTGGCAGTTTTCTGTGGTCCGATTGTATCCTTTGCCTTTAACCAGCAATCATAAGTTACGATAATACTCCGCGAGAGAGGCCCGGGGTATTGTCATAACGAAACACAATGATTCAACTATGAAGTTATTTTCATAGCTGTCGTTGCATCTGCCGGAACTTGGCGTGAAATAACCACCCGAGATCAGATATAATAATCAGCTAGGTTTGCACCAGACTTAAACTCTTATTAAACATATTTATGGAATTTGTAACGGATAAAGAAACAAAATTTGATCGAAAAAAAAAACATCTTAAATCTGCCAGGAAATCTTAGAAAAACTTTGTGAATTTTACTGATAAAGTAGGAAATCATTGGCTCTTCAAATTTGACAAGATCTCTCAAAGATAATTGGATAAGATTTTCTGTGAAAAGCAAGCAAGATCCATAATTCAAACTGAGATATATCGAATAACTGTCATTGTATTTTTATGCTATTCAAATAAAAGTATTATTCTGCTCTTATTATACAAATGCGTTGAAGGGCAATAGGCCTACCGAGTATAACAAACAACATTTCTTAAGCTGGGCAGTAGGACGTAAAACTCCATTCCAATTCATTAGCCCATTTTAGTAACATCAATAGTAAGATATAGGAGATATGTGAGAGCACAAGAGAAGTCTTGATCTTAAATAAAATCTCGCGTGTACCCGCGCGTCCACGACAAGAATATATATTTGCTGACAGGATTTATCATATCAAATATGTTTTGATATACTTCTCCGATTATTTTATTGTCTTCAAGACAGGGCATTATCATCGTATCAGATTCATATATGTATGATACGCACATGATTATGGACATAGTGAAAAACGACCGACTGGAGATTTTTGTCTCCTGACGTGTCCACAGACACCGTTCACGTGCCAGTACCTCAAGTCTACATTTAAGAGACTCACTGAGGTGACGTATAAATAGGACATTAAGAAGCAACTCTAGAACAAAATATCCCTCTGTAAAGGAGTCACCAATCCTACGTGATTAAAGAACCATGTAAAAAACAGAAAACGGCTACATACTTTAATTTCGTTAAGGTGGTCGTAAGTCTATTACAATTTCTGATTCCTTGAAGCATTGAGAATTAATTTTCTGGTTGAAGCTAAATCAGATTATCCCCCTTTCCTTGATAGGATTAGTTGACTCTGCGATTAGCCACGTGTGCCTCCGGTATAATTCTTAACTTATTAACATCGTATCTCATACTTCAGAACCTATGACCACAATTTGTTCGAGCTAATCATGCACATGGCGTCAATGCCCTAACAACCCATCCCACTGCGCAACAGATCGTCCTCAAAGACCATTTCCAAGAGACCAAGGACAAGCTAGCAGACGGTACATTGTAAACACATGTTGTATATAAAAGAATGCCCCAAACCAATTCTAGAATCAGCAGCCATTTTAAGTCTATCACGTATTTTCTCCAATAATTATGTCTGCTAATTACCACTGGTCTAACTGGTAGAGTCGTATTAGCCTAAATGGTTTAAGGCATAATTTCACCAGACTTTCATCTGCTGACTAAAATTTAAACTTTTTCATTTTTTCAGAGTCAGAAGACGAACAGCATCGCAGTATCTGAGACAGCGATATTTCTTTTTTCGGAAAAACATAATCAAAATAAGCCTATCACTTATTAAGTTCGTTCAGTAGGATTTGACTGATATGGTTTGAGGCGCAGTCTCAGAACTAATTCGAGTACACTTATGGTTCCTTCATCTCGCCAAGATCTTGAAGGTTATCAAATTATCTCCCTTAGATACAGAAACTTTCATGAAACCTAAGCTGGCAACTGCAGTACAGAATAATAGGTCTACCATAACAACTAGGAGATCTGGGGTTAAACAACTACGATGAGATGCAAAAGATCTTTCATGGAACTTGGAGACTGTATTTACATGTATCTGATTTTTTCTTCTCGGTAAACTGTTAAAAGAATGTAATTTATTAGCTCGGTTATGGAAAAATTTTAATTTTGAATTTGTTCTTAGTTCACTAAGATATTCAATGTCGCAATTAAGTATAATCCACTTGGAACCACATATCAATATTGAGAACACATTGTGGTATACATTGTTGATTAAATCTTCCATTCTCAACTCTATGTGGATTTTAGTGAATATCGAGATTTAATTTGGAGGAAGTAAGCCTTGTTTTATGAAATTTTTACAAAACTTTCATCTCTAGTCGTATATTCACCTCATCCTTATATTACGACTATAATACATGTATTAATATTTAAAAATATACTCTGTAAATAGGCCATACTGCCACTTTAAAAATTGACTTGTAATTTAGAGAAACGCATTCTTTATCCAGTGATTTAATTAAATTTTTGAATTAGCCTAAAAAGTCATAAAACTGTCCGGGTATCGCGAGGAATTTCTGAGTTATTTGTGTTTTAATCTCTTGTAAAACCAGTGGAATTAGCTATAAAACTTGGGAGATACTCCAATATAAAGAAAAAGTTTTTTTCAGGTTTTGTCTTTGTAACTTAAACCAGTGAAGGGATTAAGTCATGTATCATTCTTAGGCAATCGATTATTTTAAGAAAATGTATGTTTTCTCCATGAGAACGTGTTTACAAGAGAAATAAGGATCATGGATGATAACCTAATTGGTATAATATCATATATACATACATGTAAAATATTAAATCGATGTAATTCCACGCCATTGCATATTGCCCAGATACCAACCACAACATTAAAACCGATCACAGAAAACTGTCATTTCGTGAAGCAATCTTCTAGCTAGTTACACAATAATTTTGTGACACAATCTGATTTGAACTCATTAGAATTTCAATTTAAGGCAGTGGGAAAATAGAAATAATTTTAGATTGGTTAATGATGGATAATCTGATTTTGGAAGTTAGCTATTATTTATTCCATGGCCATAAACCAAGCGATACCTGAGCACGACTTTCTTTCTTTTGAATTTCCTACGATGACTTTTCATATTAATGCTTCTTATTTTCTTATAGATACATGAAAAGATTTTGTTTCACAATACAGGTTTTATTATTGATATATCAGAAGAATGTTGACTCTTATATTTTCAGCTATTTCTGTTAAAGAAATGATACTACTACAGATAGTATTACAGAGACATCCTTAGTTAACATATCTAATTATCTTAACCTTTGATACTACCACAGATAGTATTACAGAGACATCCTTAGTTAACATATCTAATTATCTTAACCTTTGATACTACCACAGATAGTATTACAGAGACATCCTTAATTAACATATCTAATTATCTTAACCTTTGATACTACCACAGATAGTATTACAGAGACATCCTTAGTTAACATATCTAATTATCTTAACCTTTGATACTACCACAGATAGTATTACAGAGACATCCTTAGTTAACATATCTAATTATCTTAACCTTTGATACTACCACAGATAGTATTACAGAGACATCCTTAGTTAACATATCTAATTATCTTAACCTTTGATACTACCACAGATAGTATTACAGAGACATCCTTAGTTAACATATCTAATTATCTTAACCTTTGATACTACCACAGATAGTATTACAGAGACATCCTTAGTTAACATATCTAATTATCTTAACCTTAGATACTACCACAGATAGTATTACAGAGACATCCTTAGTTAACATATCTAATTATCTTAATCTTTGATACTACCACAGATAGTATTACAGAGACATCCTTAGTTAACATATCTAATTATCTTAACCTTTGATACTACCACAGATAGTATTACAGAGACATCCTTAGTTAACATATCTAATTATCTTAATCTTTGATACTACCACAGATAGTATTACAGAGACATCCTTAGTTAACATATCTAATTATCTTAACCTTTGATACTACCACAGATAGTGTTACAGAGACATCCTTAGTTAACATATCTAATTATCTTAACCTTTGATACTACCACAGATAGTATTACATAGACATGCTTAGTTAACATATCTAATTATCTTAACCTTTGATACTACCACAGATAGTATTACAGAGACATCCTTAGTTAACATATCTAATTATCTTAACCTTTGATACTACCACAGATAGTATTACAGAGACATCCTTAGTTAACATATCTAATTATCTTAACCTTTGATACTACCACAGATAGTATTACAGAGACATCCTTAGTTAACATATCTAATTATCTTAACCTTTGATACTACCACAGATAGTATTACAGAGACATCCTTAGTTAACATATCTAATTATCTTAACCTTTGATACTACCACAGATAGTATTACAGAGACATCCTTAGTTAACATATCTAATTATCTTAACCTTTGATACTACCACAGATAGTATTACAGAGACATCCTTAGTTAACATATCTAATTATCTTAACCTTTGATACTACCACAGATAGTATTACAGAGACATCCTTAGTTAACATATCTAATTATCTTAACCTTTGATACTACCACAGATAGTATTACAGAGACATCCTTAGTTAACATATCTAATTATCTTAACCTTTGATACTACCACAGATAGTATTACAGAGACATCCTTAGTTAACATATCTAATTATCTTAACCTTTAACTTGCACCTTGTTTTATCATAAATCTTTACTTTGTGACCTAGGCCAGTGACTATGTTCTCATCACCATCTAACACTACAGAAAACTGTAGCTTTGTCAAACAGTCTTCTAGTTAGCCTGCTACAAGAACAGCGTATGAAATGCAATGCAGACAAGTACCTCACTTTTGATAACAAACTGCTTCTATGGGATGTGGGTTAAAGCTTAATCAGATAACAAATGTGAACACACCAAATTTTACTTATTTACTACGAAAAACTTACAGCTCGAGATGTGTTAAATAGATTAAATTATCTTTGTCAAAACTTTCATTATAGAAAGTAACACTTGGAAATTTTGACAGTGGCGTCTCTAGGAAACATTATTTGAGGGGGCCGAGCAGGTGCCACCCAATTGTTAGAATAGTGTGCCATAGGCCCAAAATTTCGGCACTTTGATGTTCTCGGATGCCAAATTGTGCCTAATTTACGTCCATTGCAGACACTTTTCTCAACCAAGCTTGACCATTTGTTGGGAGGGAGGGGGGGGGGGGGGGACACTGGATATCATGTCCCCCCACCTCCCAGGTTTTCTGACAGTGCCAGTGAAACAGAATTTAATCAAATCAACACATGGAAATATTGATGCTCTGTTGTAATAATATTGTTAACTGTAGCATCAAATCAATACAATGCACTCTATAAATAAATGATGTTATATTGTGACGTATAATAACAGTTTGAATAAATAGTTATTTACACTTAATACACTTTATAAATCAATAGCAATAATAACTCTTAAGTATGACTTATATAACAGTAAAATACAACGGCATTAAGCAGATTGTGAATGGATTTAAAGGGATTGTACAGAGTTTTTTAAAATTTTATGTTTATCGGAGAGACTGATAGCGTCAATTTGCACCATTGCAATTTTCAATCAGACGTTGGTGGAACGTGCAATCCCATTAAAACTATGTGTTTGGTGACGTCACTAATCGCGAAGGGCCCTATTTGAGTAAGCAGAATTTACAGAATTACATTAACCGCAGACGGCTGATTGAAAGTATGAATGGTGCAAATTGATGCTTTTAATGTCCCGATACACATAATTCTTTTTAGAAAAACCTCTTTACAATTCCTTTAATACACTTTAAAAATCGATATCTGTAATAACTCATAAGTACGACTTATATAACAGTAAAATACAATGGCACTAAGCAGATTGTGAATGGAATTATCTCTTTTTATAGCGTAGCCTATACAGTTACAGTTTACAGCAATCGCTGAAACAAAATAATATGGTCTGGAACATTATGTCAATCTAGTCTGCGATGTCAGCTTCTGTCATCTACTACCAACTATCAAGACTAACAACTAACTACCTAGTCTTTGAAATCAGATTCTGCTTTAAGCGGACATTTACTTATATTGTACCAACCATCTATTAACGATATCAGTTTCTGTTGGAAACGGAAGTTAATTTATCATCTACCAAATAAGCAGTTTCTCTGATAGTCCTCGATACCAGTTCCTCCTGGAACCGCACGTTAACTTTATCTACCGACAACTACCTTGTCTGTGATATCAGCTTCTGCTGGAACCGCACGTTAACTTTATCTACCGACAACTACCTAGTCTGTGATACCAGCTCCTGCTGGAACCGTACGTTAACTTGTAATCTACAAACAACTACATAGTCTCCGATATCAGGTAGCTGTAAGAGAACGCTAACTTGCCATCTACCAACCGACCAACCTTGTCTACGATATCAGCTTCTGCTGGAAGCGGCCGTTAAATTGTCATCTACCAAAAACTACCTAATCTGCAATATCAGCTTCGTTCACTTGTCATCTACCTTCCAACCATAGTATATGGAGCACAAAAGACACTAATAATGAAAACATAATTGAAGTCGACAACTTATAACCTCAATGGATTATAAGTTATCGTCAAGGGACATAATTCAATTATTTTCATCTACTGAAAAGAAGTAGGTCAATGACCAACATCAGCCAAATGAACAAATATGATCGATTATTTCTAGTCTTTTTATGTTTGCACTAACTACTTGCCTTTTATCATTATTTCATCTTCAGAATTGTCATGTCTGTCTTAAATTTAAATGGCACCAATAATCATAACACAGCTTGCATAACTCTTTGCAAACCCTTGAAGAGTATCCAGTCATTAACAAATGGACCAAACGGGAAGCTGATAGAACTAACGTTGCTGTTTTATAGTTAATAATAGTACGAAACATCCTTCCTGGAGAGACAATCGCTTCCTTCTCACGTAGTTACTCAAGACCATAATATCACATAATGTCGACGGAAACTGTTTCCTGGTTGTTATACTTCCACTTGTTTAATGGACATTGATAATACAAGAAAATCTCTACAGAATAGTATATTGTATGTCGTGGAATTTCATGCTACTAAGATCAGAGTCAGTCCATTAAATGAATGGAGTTTTACGTCTTACTTTTCTGCATCACATGGGCTAATGAAGACGGGAAATGCCATGTAGGGTACAATGAGAGAAATTTGTCAGGACAGCGGCATCAGCCTGCTATCTTTCGATTTCCAACTGTCGGTGAGTCTTTTACGTAAACAGCCTCTAACACGGGGCCTCGGTTTATTGTTCTATCGGAACGACTAGACACTTTTCCATGTCATCACCTCTTACCTGCAAGTGCTTTATAGAGAAGTTTATATAATCTATCAGAAATCAGAAATATATCATAAAAGATATATCATTACCTACCTGCATACCTAATGCAGTAAAAACTCCTTAGAGTTGTGCATTGTTGTAGCTTAATTTTACCAGTGTCATCCACTGAATATTATCTTTGTTCTTACTAACATTTTATGTTTTTTTTTTGTACAGACAATGGACATCTGACCCTTTCTCTCAAAAACATCTGCCAATTAAGGTTTATCATAAATATGACAATATATCATAAATTAAACTTAAAATTAAGACAAAACGGAAAATTTATTGCTCAACGGTGCCCAGACATGAGAACACTACATATCAAAAGCAGCAGGTGCTCTTACACCTTAATTATTGATATAGATTGTTTACAAAGTCAGATGAGACAAAGTAACTCCTCGAAGGCCCCGTGGGTTACGGTCTGTGTATTTTTAGATCCCTCAGACAGATGGAAAGAGGAACTGTACAGAAAAAGAACTACAGAAGACGATATACCGAAAAAGAACTCTATAGAAGATTAACAGAAAAAGAACTACAGAAGAGGAACAACCACAGAAGAAGAACAACAGAAGAAGACTCACAAAAGAAGAATCATAGTATAGAAGATTCATAGAAGAACTACAGAAGAACAACTACAGAAGAACAACCACCGTAGAAGATCAACAGAAGAACAAAGTAAGAGAACCCAAAGAAGAATTAGAAGAAACTATGATTTTTTCCCCACTGATACGGACATCATCCTAAACAGTAGATGGAAATCAAATGAAAAATCTGTCTTGATAAAGGTCTATGATTGCTGACTCAGGTGGAAAAAATGACATAAAATGACCAGTTCATCTAATTTCATTTCCGTAGATAGTAATTTCTGTTTCTTAATTATATTTCCTAAGAAGAACCTGAGAGCTACAGGTGGAGGCGGATTCTGATTCTCCTTTGATTCAGCACCTGTGACTTGATTTTTAATTATATGTTCGAGTCTGTCTTCAAAACTTAATAAACACTGTGATGTTTATTATAAAGTAATTTGAAAGAGTTTTTCTAAATTTCAAATCAGACGTCTGTGATTCCTGCAATTCCACTATAACTTAGTGTTTTATGACGTCACTAAAGGGCCTTATTTGATAAAGCATACTTTGCAATTAGTGACGTCATAAAACTCTTAGTTTTGATGGAATTTCAGGAAGCACTGATTGAAAATTGGAATGGTACAAATTGATGCAATCAAAGTAAAAAAACATACCCGATACTCATTAGAAATAAAAAAAAAACCGCTCTTTTGCAGAGTCGTACATACGACAGAACAGCATTCAACAAGCATTCAGCGGGGTTGGAACCACAGAGCTGATATCGCAAAGAAGAAAACGGGACGTACACGTAACAGAATATTCAGTTAATTCATATAAATATTTCACATTAATCAGCGCATACTGACACTGATATCTATGTTCCATTTACATAAGGTACATGTCAAGGTATAAAAGGTCAAAATCTGCATAGGTGGAGTTGGATGATGCAGATTACATGTTCGAGCTATATCCGAGATATATACCGGTATATCGGCATACCGTATCTACATGTATGTATTGATAGTTTAGTTTGTTGTCACATGTCTATGTAAAAGCAGCTCTGATAAAAATGCCTCTTTAATGACCTATTTATTTTAAAGGTCAAATTTTACATTAATATTTTTAAAGCCTTACCAGATTATTTTAAACGAATGGTTAGTCGACGTTTCCTTCATTCTAATCATGGCCGATTCAAACTTCTCATTCGACGTGAAATCATTCCAAAACCTGCGTACACTTTCCGGCATGTGTGGTTTGGTGTAGCCATTCAGAGCCTTCATAGCAACTAAATTGTCGTCTGTCACTTCAGTTTTGGCGGGAGATGATAATCCGTTTATCCTCTTTAATTCCTGAGTGTAATAGACACCAGACCGTAAATATTATATTGATGGAAGCACCATTACTGGTAATTCCTGATATTATTTATCCAGAGCATTTCTTCGTATTCCATACAAACCAAATAAGGTATTGATTTCTTTGGAGCGCGCGACAATTCCATGGCGTTCCAAGACAGCCTGCAACAACATGGAACCAACTAGTAATATGCTATTAAACAAATTACAAGCGAAATGGATTATTTATGTATACTCCTACAGGGTTTTGGTCTTTAGATATTTTGTTGACTTCTGTTGTAATCGATTTTATGCAGGACCATATTTTATAGTCGACAAAAGCTGACGTTTTTTTTAAGGGAAAGGCGGTTTCGGGTTAAAATGGGTAATTATTCTAGACCCACGATTCCCTTCTTTTTGGACTCCTCATACCACCTTACCATAATAATATATTTTTGGGTACTCTCGATGGTAATGAGGTTTCTTTCTTTTCCTTCTCTAAGCTGGCAATGATATGAAAGGGCATTTGCGATAATGACGCTATAAAATGCGAAGGTTTAGCGGAACTGCACGAATCACAGACGTCTGATTGAATATTGGAATAATGCAAATCGATGTTATCTGTGTCCCTAAAACACATAAAACGTTTAGAAATCTCTTCACAATCCTTTCAGTACATGTTTCTCCTGACACTACTTGTAAACTGAACCAAATGACTTAATGGAAACTTGTCCGATTCTATTGTTATGGGAAAAGGCATCGACTAAACTCATAATAAAAATCATCTCAGAAGATTCCTGGATAGTCTCTGTGTTTGAAGTGCTGACAATTACCCCCAATTACCACAAAGAAGTACTAGTACCTAGGACCAAGGATAATGGTGAAACTATAATATACCAAGGAAGCGGCGTGTCAGTGTGTCTTGTAGCTTAGTGCATGGGGGACATTAAACTTCCACCAGTTACTGCAAGGTGATGCTCGGTCCCATTTGAATGGAATGGACCTTGTTTTTAGGTTTGAAAGTGCTGATCAATAGTTACTATAGAGTTATGTCCCCTTAGATCCTCTATAAAAATTTTGGCAAAATGATTTATCTTAACCGTAATCCACCCAGAACTTAAACATTGGATCGAGGGGGGTGGGGGATCCGTGGGAATCTGTTGGGGTCTCTAATTGCCTGTATTCGCTAGCGTACTATCCAATCAATTCGCTTCCTTTACAAATTTCTGTGATACAGTCAAGTTCGTAATAGCTTAACATTATGAAACTACACCAACCGCAAACCAAAATATCAGAAGCAAGTGAAATAGTGAATAGAGTACCGGGGACTTACTATCGTATTATATACATTATCCTGGAAATATTACCGGTTGGTCAAACAATATAAATGATGTCAAATTTGAGTTGAAGTGTGGATATATTTTACTAGAAAGAAACACAAACAGTTGATAAATTGTTGACTCTAGATAGGTTTGTTCACGTTTAGTTTATCGACTGGTTGGGTTAATATAGCACTGCTTCAGAGTGCCCGTTTCTTACTATGCTACTACAAATCTTTTGATTATCTGTATATTTTAGATTTTGCCGCTGTAAAGTGTCTCTTATCATTACAAGTTTCCTTTACAGGTCAGACGCCCATATTCGGGATGTGAACTCAACTGGCGAATCAATGCATCGTCTCCGTCGAACCGTTCTATTTTTATCCAGATATTATGTAACAATGCTATCAACTGGATGGTCACAGATATAAACCACTAAAATTGACGACAACATGCATATTTTGCATAAAGCAGTAACGCATTAGTAAAGGGTGGCAACTGGTCAGGTCAGTCAGCCAAGGTCGGCTTAACTTTGATCAGATTCTCCCAGATACCGCTAGTTGCTAGCTGTCTAGAAAACCTTAAGACGAGAGGTTATCCTGATATACCCTCTCCTTTTTCTGACTCGTTACATCCCCCTAACCTTGAGAATGTCTGTATTTTTTTGAAATTATGTGTATCCTTTATTCAGATAAGGTATGGCGCATTCCAAACCAACCGTTTTATGACATAATGTCTACCAGAAATACAGACCAATTGGGGTGAATTTACTCCAGATGTAGGCATTGTGTGATCGTCCTGCTAAATACGACAACGTGTTGAATATTTCCTCTTACTCGACAAATTTCGCTTTCAAGAGAGAGTGGAAATGTTTTTAATATGAAACGAAAGAATGTCATTTCTGAGGTATAAAAACACACATTATGCAGTTTTAGGTAGAATTCTTAGTCATTATGCAAGGATTTGACGTAAACCTGGACAAGCTGTTGAAATTAATCGAGTCACTCCCTTCACATTCTATGATTACCTCGACGTTAGGACGTTCCATTCTCCACCCTTGTTACGTTACACCGTACAATCAGAATTGAATTATCTTTTGTTACTGGCCAGCCCAAGTCTCAGAACACAAGAGAGAAGATTCTAAAAATATAAAAGACTGGTCTGAATTAATATACGATATCTGAGTTGATATTCAAACAACCATTTGGTTGGAATAATATCAAGGACTAGATTTGTTAGCGGAAGATTTCAGCTCGGATGTAGTGAGGATTTAGGCGTATGAAAAAGTTGTTACATCAACATACGGGTTTGTGGTGCACAAAATATCGAAGTGTTTGAAAATCATGGCAAAGTTGTGCCGAATATCACTCTTAGTTTTACTCCTTTTGTCATTGTGTGCGCAGAGTGCGGTGTCGCAAGACGATGACGATGAATATGACGAGGACTACGACGAAGATGCTTACGACGAAGATTATTATGAGGATTACGAGGAGTATGAGGATTACGACTACGCAACCGACGAGCCGGATACAACGACCATACAGACAAGGCCGACAAGACCACCACCAACAACTTCGACCAAAACGCCATGGTGGCTTACTACTACGTTACGACGTACGGCCAGACCTACACCCAGAGGAGAATCAATAACACCAGGACCAACCGTTAGAAAAATCGTTCAAACGCCACGACCAGGTTACGACCCTAGAAGAGATCCAAATCGTACGGGAGATCGTAGTGGCCGTTACGAAAGCACAACACGACCGACTACCAGATCTCGATACACGTACACACGGACACCTACTCGCTCTAGATACGATGTCGCAACCCGCAGTCCGACACGTTCAAGATATGAAACACCAACACGCAGCCAAACACGTTCAAGATACGATTCGGGGACCACTATCGCAACAAGAGCCGCAACACGTTCCAGATACGACTCTTACACAAGGAGTCCTACCAGTACAAGATATGAATCCGGTCCAGCTACGACCAGATCACGTTCCTATACGTCTAGGCCGGAGACACGAGCGACTCCGAGGTCCCGATATGAAATGACAACGTCTAGGTCCAACCGACAACCGACAACTCGGGAACCGTCACGTACCCGAAACGTTGCAACTACAGTAGATCCCAGATTCCAGAGAATAACCCCTAGAAGGTACTTTGCCACCACCGTGGCTCCATCAAGACCTGATAGTGGGTACGATTCCCGGGGAGAGGACGGCAGCGACGAGGATCCACCAGATTGCGGTTGTGAAGTCGTACGAAAACTGAGGGACGAAAACATAAAAATAAAAGACAGGTTGGATGCGATCGAGAAAACAATGAGTGATCTTGGCGAGACGGTGGTCAAGGTGGATTTGGATTCTGAAAACTGGAAGAGAAGTCTACGGTTCCCAGGACTGACCGCCATTAAGAGCCCAAGTAACATTGTCATGAGTGATGCCGTCATCAGCGACAGAAAATACAAAGGTAAGAAACATTGTCATTCCTGCTTAGAAAGCTACTCCAAGACTTAGATACCAATAAAATATCAGTACAAGCCAGACAATTCCGTTAAACAAAATCTCATCCAAAGTATGGCAAAATCGAGATTGAAAGTTGTGTGGTAGTGGACTCCTCCAAAGAGAAGTGCCATTAGGTGTTTCGAAAAGGAGTGGTACAATCAATATGATTGTAATATAAAGAAGTTTTCTGATTCTTTAATGTGACACTGATAGCATTAATTTGCACCATTCCAATTTTCAATTAGACGTCTGTGATTCCTAAAATTCCACAAAAATAAGGTTTTGATGACGTCACTAATCGCCAAGTATGCTTTATCACATCAGGACCTTCGTTTTTTAGAAAATCTCTTTACAATTCCTTTAAAATCAAATAATAATTTTAGGCTTCATTGAGCAACTACAAAGATTTTAATTTGGGTTCAATCAGATTGTTTTCGAGTCGATTTTTCAAGTTAGTATCGATATACTTTCAAATATAACTCATGTGAAATACCAATCTATAATAGGCGTTCGTTGCGTGGATAACACGATTCGACGCTGAACGTGCATTTTTCAGACAATCTGTGGTATTTATTTGACCTACAGCTTGCAGTGGGGTATTTTAGGCAGGTGTTAAAAGCTAAATGTATCAAATGAAGCTAGATTCAGTGCATGTTTCTGGTTATCAAAACATGCAAATCGTCTTCAGAAGATGTCATTGTTTCTGATCTTGAAGGAAAAGTTTCATGCAGTTCTGGTGAGAATTGTTTCCAGCTTGTCTTTCCAAGAGTGAAAATAACTGAATTTCCGTTTTTGCTTGAGTTTTAAATATCAATGTAGCAATATTAATTAATACATCACAATGACATTTCATTATGTCGCAGAAAGGAAGGTTGAATTAACTAATCCAATAATATAGTATGCCCGTTTTATAATACTGAAATTCAATAGTTTAAAAAAAAATTAACTCAAGCTTTGAAAGATGACAATATTTTTCTTTAAAGGGATTGTAAAGAGGTTTTTCTGAATATTTTAATATTTACCATTTTCTATATCTATGCAGTTCTCTTCTAGTGACGTCGTAATAGTTTTAATGGAATTGCAAGAACCACAGACGTCAGAATGAAAATTAGAATGGTGCAAATAGATGCTATCAGTGTCCCCAATACACATAAAATGTTTAGATAATCTCTTTACAATCCCTTTAAAGAAAAATGTGCACCGTTCTCCAGTTTACACTTTCACTTTTTATCAGAATATGCTGAAACTGGCGACTTTTCGACCTTCCAGATGCTACAGTATAAATTATGTTTACTTTACAAGGATGCCGAGTAATAGGGCGTTCCTTTTCCTTTAACCTTCTTCTAGTTGTAATGGTTAATACACTTAAATTAGGTGCACATTTTAAAATGGTTTAGTCATCTGATGATTCGCATTAGCATCTAAATTTGAACAATGGCAACACTTGTAACGGGCGTTATTGAGACAGGTCGAAATCTAGATTTGGTTCGGGATAGAGCAATAGCAGCAATCCGCAAATGCGGACGAGTCGGATATCGTGTATTCAGTATGCATCAATCTCTGCCCCTCCAACTCTCTCTAGAATCAATGACCGAAATTTTTAATCTGAGCCATCGCAATACTGAATTTGGCTGACTAGGTTAGGCAAGGTTTCATCTCGACCATCTCTAGTCTGATCTCTATGTGGCATCTTTGATGATGATGAGTGGTCCCTTTTAGACACATAAGCCAAACGTATATGCATTCAGTCTAGATTCTGCCCAATAACCTTCCTTACACTGACTATGGACGATTGCAATCTACAATATATATTAAAGGTGTTTTCCACTTCCATGTGTTCAAATAGGTCAACGATTTCAAACTAAGTCGAGTCATTCCAGGTCATAAGTATCTATAATATACAAGATTCCACTTCACAATATTTGTTTCTTTTTTACACTTCAAAAGAATAGTTTCTGTTAAGTTTGAAATACCTTACTTGTCTAATGCCCTCGAGGTTAAACTCAAACCTTCTTCATTTCTTTGGCACTGTGATGATTAACGATCAAAAAAGTCTGCATATTTGATGTTCACTGTGGCTATACATTTCTTGGGTGATTGAAATCTATGCCCATTGGGTTGAGTTGGTAAAAAATTTAAACCGAGTAGGCCCTTAGCTACAAGGGGATCAATTCCATTACTGCAACTAAACACCATACACCATTGCCCCTCCGGATTTATTACTTACCCCTCCGAGCAATCATGACTGGCTACGGGCCTGTAATCGTGGCTCGTTCTTTTCAAAATAAGTAATTAGTAATAGGTAATTTTAGTAAAGACAATTGGTTTTTCACCATATCTTAGGCTACTTCCGGTGCAACCAAATCTTAAATGAAATGTAAATATCTTATTGGATAAAAATTTAGTTATTGGCCAATCAGATGACTGGATGACTGAATCATCTTAAGAATTAGGGGACCGTTCCACAAAAAATTTAACTTTAAGAATTTGTCGAAAATGTAATAATTTACACTGTGAAATAGGCCCATGGGACTGGTTGAACCAAATCCACGAGCCCCTAACGCTAAAAAGGGGGTGGGGGGTATAGAATTTAAAAAAATGTACCATAGCAGGCCTACACAATTATTATCGAATTAAGCAACCAGTAGTTTATAAATGAGTGAAATAGCCTTAACTACAGACTGAAATTAACAGGCATTAAATTGACTTAGGCCTACAGAGTGGTCTCAGAATGCAGGTATAATTACGAACACCAATAGCACTCAATTTAATATTTCTGACCCATATTATTGAAATCCATAACATATGTCATCTGTTTTCCAGACGTTTCAGTTGTATATATACAAACGCTTTAGGTTAATCGAGGCTAAACATGGCTTCAAATGTCAGAGCGACTTTGCGCAATTGACACCAGTTGCTGACGTCATATCCTCTTCCTGTCTTAAGCGGAAGAAGTAGAAACAATCAGGAAAGGTCTCATTCCCATTTATTGTTTAGACGAGGTGATTTTCACCGCTTACTGTTTTTAAAATACACTTCATGGCCTTAATGAACGCACACTGGCTGATTTCCGTGGCTGGCTTCAGTACAAATGCTTTGTTTATTTGAATAAGAAATTTGGAAAACCCCGACGAAAAAATTCAAAACAACATTATGTATTTTGGGCGTTCAAAGAATTTGAATAAAGTAAACAGTTATGATATTTTGATTGTGAGTAATTTTCGTTGATTATTCATTGTTTTGAAAACACAAATTATAGTACCAAGGTTTTCTGGAGACATTTTGGCGCCTACCCTAAGTAAGATAACATAAACAAAACTATTATTTCATTTATTGGGGAATATTGTGTGAGTAGCCTAATTTTAAATTCTTACTAAAAGTTATACTATTAACTTAAAAAAATGACCATTAGGAATACCCTTTCCCTTTCTGTCCGTGGCGGCACCAGCCTTTCGAATTTAGGGATACAAATACGGGCAGACTGACTTAATAAGGCACAACGGTCGATGTTGAGATTCAAAATTCGGCAGGTATATATGATGAAGTACCATAGGCGCAATCACCCCCTGGAGTATCTTAAGAGGGTTTTCCCACAAGAAAATTTGGATTTGGGGCAAAAACGTATAAAAATTATATTTCTTAAATTTGTTAAAACTGAAGTGGGAAAGTGGTTTCGTGATGATGGTGTCTATTTTAGAACACAAACAAAGGCGTGTACATGAATTCAGAGTCCAATAGCCCGTATAACAAGATTTTTGCATATTTTTCACCATTATTATAATTTGAAATTTCAGTCATAATAGGTCATCAGTCCGTTCAATGAAATTTAATTTTTCAGAACATAACAGAGAGGTTGGGAACGACTGAAGTTTATACGAAATACCGTGTCTAATTAAATAGCAGACAATGGCGTGTATTCTGTGATTGGACTGGATTTTGGTTTGAGAATAAAAAAACAATATGCCTTTCTGTTTGTAATCAAGGAAGTTTCAGTTATATTTAGTGACCAGTATACATCTGTATATATAGGTCATTATGTCTGTTGAAGGAAATAAGAGGAAGGAATTAAAGTAGGTTATTACAGAGCACCGTATTAAACATGGTATTGTTTTAGTCTGGAATTTCCTACGGAAATATTTCACACAATTTAATATAGTTTTGTCAGCTAAAAACATGTAGACTCTTCTAATGTACTTCCTTATCCTGGTTTTACATCAGCTAAAACTAGAACGCTGTGGGTTGTTGTTGCTTCTTATCCTGGTTTTACAACAGCTAAAACTAGAACGCTGTGGGTTGTTGATGCTTCTTATCCTGGTTTTACAACAGCTAAAACTAGAACGTTGTTGGTTGTTGTTGCTTCTTATCCTGGTTTTACAACAGCTAAAACTAGAACGTTGTAGGTTGTTGTTGCTTCTTATCCTGGTTTTACAACAGCTAAAACTAGAACGCTGTGGGTTGTTGATGCTTCTTATCCTGGTTTTACAACAGCTAAAACTAGAACGTTGTGGGTTGTTGTTGCTTCTTATCCTGGTTTTACAACAGCTAAAACTAGAACGTTGTAGGTTGTTGTTGCTTCTTATCCTGGTTTTACAACAGCTAAAACTAAAACGTTGTTGGTTGTTGTTGCTTCTTATCCTGGTTTTACAACAGCTAAAACTAGAACATTGTTGGTTGTTGTTGCTTCTTATCCTGGTTTTACAACAGCTAAAACTAGAACGTTGTTGGTTGTTGTTGCTTCTTATCCTGGTTTTACAACAGCTAAAACTAGAACGTTGTAGGTTGTTGTTGCTTCTTATCCTGGTTTTACAACAGCTAAAACTAGAACATTGTTGGTTGTTGTTGCTTCTTATCCTGGTTTTACAACAGCTAAAACTAGAACGTTGTGGGTTGTTGTTGCTTCTTATCCTGGTTTTACAACAGCTAAAGCTAGAACGTTGTGGGTTGTTGTTGCTTCTTATCCTGGTTTTACAACAGCTAAAGCTAGAACGTTGTGGGTTGTTGTTGCTTCTTATCCTGGTTTTACAACAGCTAAAACTAGAACGTTGTGGGTTGTTGTTGCTTCTTATCCTGGTTTTACACAGCTAAAACTAGAACGTTGTGGGTTGTTGTTGCTTCTTATCCTGGTTTTACATCAGCTAAAACTAGAACGTTGTGGGTTGTTGTTGCTTCTTATCCTGGTTTTACAACAGCTAAAGCTAGAACGTTGTGGGTTGTTGTTGCTTCTTATCCTGGTTTTACACTAGCTAAAACTAGAACGTATGTGGGTTGTTGTTGCTTCTTATCCTGGTTTTACATCAGCTAAAACTAGAACGTTGTGGGTTGTTGTTGCTTCTTATCCTGGTTTCAGTGCAGCTAAAATTGGAACGTTATAGGTTGTTCGTATGCTGTTTCGGCTCGGTGAAACTAAAACCGGAACATTCTTTTCATGGTTTCAGAGCATCCAAAACGTTGGAGGTGTTAGTGAAAGTCAAGCTTTTTCAACTGCTCGAAAATGGTGTTGTTTTTTTTCCCACATGTAAACCGGAAAAAATTGCCCTTTGATAAGTGTTAAGGGTCATATATTTATATATTACGAAACGAAACTATTCAGTGGGTTGGAACTTTTGGTCAAGTCAGTTTTATGGAATCATTTTTTTCAAATACTTTCTTGCTGTATAAATATTTTCACTGTTAATACATCCACTGTAGAGCGATATAGAAATACTTATCGCGAACATATACATTCAAAATAACAATAATCGATTTTTGCTGCCGAAACTAAAATAGAGCAATAACACAATTAAACCCACCATAGAAATAAGTTTCATAACTGAATTTTATAAAAAAAAAATTCTACCAGCCTCTTGCATGCAAAAACATCATTTATGAAATTTTTTAATTCAGCTTAGAGTTGTGTCCCTTGAAATAAATAAATTTGGTGGGTGCATATAACACGTTACATATTTTGTTCTATTTTCAGATTGTCAGGATGTGAAGGACAAGGGGAATGATCAGCCAGGAGTCTATGGAATCATGCCCGATAATTCTGCTTTTACAACATTTGCATATTGTCAAGATGGTTGGACGTTTATACAGCGGAGATATGACGGTTCTGTACCATTTAACAGGTAGGGCAACTTATATTTACATAAGGCCTTCCCTGTTTCATCCAATCAAACTAAGGATAGCAACAGGCGTATTATAGTCAGAAAAGGAATAACCAGTATTCCTCAATAGAGCAGATATTAAAGCAATAAAAAGGCCTAGGCCTATTAGAAACATACAAAATTTTGATCCGGAGATGACAAGACCTGTCACCATTTTGAATTTTCAATGTCGAAGTGAACCCCTTAATTAGCCAGTAAATTCACTGTCACAGTGGATTCCTAAATGACAGACCCATTAGATAAGTATTTAGGCTACCACAATCTGATGATAGTTACAGTATCTGCAGGCTAATGCCGCTGTCCTGGCAAAATTTCCCTCATGGCACCCTGCATGGCGTTGCCCGTCTTCATTAGCCCACAAGGTGCAGAAAAGTAGGACGTAAAACTCCATTCATTTCATTTCATTTTTTGGAAACGAAACAGTTTTACATGTAAAAAGGGAGATAACCCAAATTACAAATGAAATTTTCAATTTTGGTTTCAGATCGTACGATGAGTATGTGAAAGGATTTGGTAATTTCTCCGGAGAGTTCTGGCTCGGCCTCGAAAACATGCATCTTCTGACGACACAAGAATCATACACCCTGAGAGTAGACATGGAGACATCGAACACCAAATTTTACTACGCCATGTACAATGAGTTCCGAATCGAAAACGAGACCGAGGGATACAGTCTCCAATATGGCAACATGACAGCTGGTAACCTTGGTGATGGATTATCCACCGCTAAAGGCCGCCCCTTCAGCACACGTGACCGTGATCGTGACAACTGGGGCTATGGTAACTGTGCCCAATTTTATCACAGTGGCTTCTGGCTTGATCGTTGTGGCACTGACTTGAATAGGATTCCAAAATTTGCTACTTACGGTGGAATGCGCTGGGACAGAGTAGTGGTGAAATCGTCACTCATGAGGATCAAACCCACACGTGAAGTAAGCAAAAACGAATTCAATCTAGTACCGTAACTAAGAGTGACGTCAGCTAGAATTTTTTTTAGCGGGAAATGCAGATATTTGTGAATAGTGATAATTTTATACTTTCTTTATTAACATCGAAACTTTATTATTGGAATATTAATTTATACAGACATAGAAGGCATAATCGTGAGCTTAGAAATTGGAACTTTCAAATTTCAGTCAATGTAAATCATATTTCAAATAAATTTTACATGAATATTGACCAATCAGATGACACACCAAAATCCCACCAAGGGATTGTAAAGAGGTTTTCTAAATTTCGTATGTGTATCGAGGACACTAATTGCATCAATTTGCGCCATTCCAATTTTCATTCCGACGTCTATGGTTTCTGAAACTCCCACTTAAACGAAGCATTATATGACGTTACTAATCGCAAAGTCCTTATGTATAATGAAAAAATTCTTATGGATTACAATTACTAACTTTATTTGAGCGACGGTTCGACCAGTGTTCTCTGG